>NC_141111.1:1521002-1801002 GCF_041138505.1 Cibotium barometz | reverse complement strand
CTATATAGCAATATTTTACTATATAGTAATTTGTTGGTTATTGATTGCTATATAGTAATATTTTACTATATAGATTATTGTATAGGAAAGTTTTCTTAGATTAATTACTATATAGTGAATGCTTTCAAGACTTTTGTTATATAGAAACTTTTTACTATATAGTGATTTATTGCTAGTTTATTTGCTATATAGCAAGTGTTTTCCTAGAATGAAGAACTAGGAAGTGTTCCACTTTTCCTAGACCCAGACTTTTACTAGATATGTTCATTTTTTCTAGTAAACTATCTAGCAAAATGTTTTTTTTTCCTATATAGGAATGTGTTTAAAGTCCCTTGTGAGTACTATATCCACAATGAGAATGCGTTCTTGACATTGCCGCAATGTCGAGCATGATTTTGGGAGATCATAAGCCACCATGGTATGTACATTGCTAACATAGCCTTGAATCAATGCAATACAACGCGATGAGGAGGCCTAGCGGGTGAGGGACCCCTCCTCGTCGCGTTGTTGTATTGGAGTACTATAGCCACAATAAGAATGCGTTCTTGCCATAGCCGCAATGCCGAGCATGATGTTGGGTACATTGCCAACCTTGAATCAATGCAATACAACACGATGAGGAGGCTAACGGGTGATGGACCCCTCCTCGCGTTGTATTGCAGCCACAAAGAGATGCTCTCGAACATCTCTGCATTGCAGTACTGTAGCCACAGCGTATCCAAACTCATAAGCCGATAGCTCCAGTAACCTTGGAACTAATGGAGGCTTAAGATGCTTAATCTTAATTAAAACTCTCTTCCTTTCCTCTACGACGTACACAGGAACATAGCCTTTGGTGTCGTGGAATCAACCTTAGCATCAATTCTACAATCATGTAGCTTGTTAGGCATAAGTGGCACGATTAGTGACATTGCAGTGTTAATGAGATGCATTTTTGCCTAGCTTTCTATGTAAACTGTGAGCTTCATGAAAATTAAAACTAGAATTAAGGAGAAGTAGGGTGGATACAGCCTCTTCGAGTTGTATTGAATCAATGCAATTCAACGTGATGAGGAGGCCTAGCAGGTGAGGGACCCCTCCTCCTTGCATTGTATTGCACTACTGTAGCCACAATGAGAATGCTCTCGAACATCCATATATCAACATGCTTTCTCCCTAATTCCTTGGTCTATTGCATTACATAAGGATTGACCTTAGAAGCCTTTTTTCTCTTATGGAGAGGAGCATACTCATCATCCAGGTCCACAAGAAAATCTAGAAAAAGATGAATTTAGATTCGAAAAGAAAAGAGATAAAACTAATATAATAATATTATTTTTGCACTTTTTTGGGATTCCAGGAGGAGAAGGAAAGCCCTTAAAGGGCCCATTTGGAGCCCGAATTCCCCCTAATGTAGTAAGCAAATCAAAGTATTCTTCAACCCGAGAGATTGAGTTACTTGTTCTTTGATATGTCAACTTTTGAGGCTGTTTGCTTTGTCTTGTAGACCTCCTAAGAGCAGCCATGTGATGTTCTTCATGTGTATCCTCATCTGTATCATTATTAAGATGAAATTCAACTTCAATTTCATCTCTACTAGCATGTGGTAGAGGCATTAGCAAGTTGTCCTTTTCATTGTTTTCAATTGTATGACTTGTAAGATCATTCCAATCTGCATATTCATCCACAATAACATCCCTAGATGTAAAAACACTTCTCTTGCTAGGATCATATAACCTGTTTGCTTTGCTAACATTACTATGACCCATGAGAACACATTTGATGGATTTGCAATCCAATTTCTTCATGTTCTTATTAGCCACATGAGCATATGCAATGCTCGCAAACACTTTCAAATGACTTACTGTAGGTTTTTGACCTATAAAGGCTTCATACGGAGTTATGCCTTTTAAGGCTTCTATGGGGGACCTATTCATGGGATAACAATAAGTATTAATAGCTTCAGCCCAAAACATAGTTATTTGTAATTTGGTTTTGATTGTTAACTGTTTTGAGGTACTTTTAGATTCAAACAAGTTATTCAATTTATCCCATCCTTGGGATTCTTCACATCAATGAGTTGACCAAGTAACTCATCCTTCACATTTTGCCTCAGCAAATGACCACCAAGCATAGCATTCTTATCCCATTTACTTTGGGCTTCACCATCATCTTTAGGCCTTTAATCTTCATCTAGCACCATGCTCAACAATCATGAAGAAAGAGGTTTGTCTCCATTCAGTATTTCCATGTGCCATAGTTGCTCTCACTGAGCTTTTCTAAAGATTCAAGGTTGATGTTTCTCAAAGATTCAATCTCTCCTTTCTCAAATAAGAGAAGAATAAGAATACTCAAGAGAAAATTCTCACACACTCACTAGGCTTGCTAAGTAGAATCACTCATACAAAGCTTAGGTGTAGAGCAAGGGTGGGCTTTGATACCATGTGAAAGTACAAAGATGGCAATTGGCTATAACTCCAGCACTTAAACAATGATAATGAAGTATAAATCAAGCCAAGATATGATTGGAAGCACAAGCTTATATTGACAATAACAAAACTGCCAACAAGTACAACACTAATCTCAATCTAAGGCTGAGGGAGAATCACTCAATCAACTCTCAAATGAAATTTTCTGAGACCTAAGACAATTCCTCAGCTATGCGCTGTAACAATCTGAGTCGGGGTTATCCTGTCAGAATACGCAGCGGAGATGATGACCAAATTTGGGAACACAAGAGCAAAAACGCAGGCAGAAAAACAGCACAAGAGAGAGAGAGATGTAGGCATGTAACTCTGCTCTATATACACAAGAAGATTCCGAGGAATGATACAAATGAGGTATGGGGGCTGGGGTCCTATATATACCTCCCTAGAGGGCAGTCGGCCAGCATAAAGAAAAGCCCACGACTGATAAAAGATCCCACGACTGCATAAATGCAGTCGGCCAGCAAACTGGTGCCCACGATTGATGAAAACCAGTCGGCCAGCAGCAAGAGTGCCCACGACTGATAAACACCCAGTCGGCCAGCACTGTACTGCTCTTGGCACCCTCTGGCAACCCTCCCAAGCCTCAGAAAAATGGAAAAAAATAGGGGAAAAATGCGGAGAGTGGGAAAAAATGGGAAAACACCTCATAAGGGCGGGCACACCCACAACAAAGGCCCTGGTGTATAAAACTAGACAGGAGATGACTTCTAACACTCCCTCTCAGCTCCTGGCTGTGTAACCAACCACTGGGAGCTGGGGTGCCGCCTGAGCAAATCCTGAGAGCGACTTCATGAAGAGGTCCACTGTACTGTCCTCCGTCGAACAGAACTCCAGCAAGATGTCATCAGCAACGATCTGTTCACGAACAAAGTGCCTCTGGATGACCATGGGTTCCTCCAGTGGAAGCCCAAGCCTGCTATGCAACCTCCTGTTGCTCCGTAAAACTGCTCCTGGGCCATAAGTAGATCCCCTTGTGTCCGAATCTCTTCCCCAAACCGAGTCACTCCAACCGTGGAGTCGGACTCCATCCAACAATCCCCCTCCTGTGTACAAGAGTCCATATCCTTCGCATGCCGCAGAAACCACAGGAAACGCAATCTTGCCTCCCAAAGAGACATCTGCAACCAAGAGCTCAACTGCCTCATCAGGAAGCTCCCGTCCAATCTGGTGTCCATCAACCAGATCAATGAACCATACAGCTTCTGAGTCATAGAGACATCACACTGCTCACAAGGATCAACACCTGTTACGGTGCACAAATAAGTGCGGGAAACCTGATGAAACCTGTCAACCACCCCCTCTGAATTCGGAACCACAAAGCCTGGAGAAACCACCTCCTTCTGCAAGTAAGCACCTGCCACCTGCTTGGCTTTCCGAAAGGTCCCCGTGGAGAGAACATCCTCAACTACTGGAAGTTCTATGTCCCGAACACTACGAGACATCAGAGCATAAGTGACTTGTTCAGCTTCCTCTGACTCACGAACACAAGAACTACCAACATCAGTACTGGAAAGTTCCTGCCAAGTGCTGCCTTCTACTGGCAAGCTATCCACCACCTGGTCTCGGGAAAGCCCGCACCTGCAGCATATCCACACTTGAGTAGCCATTACCAAACTGCCACTCATCACAATCCTGAGGACTTGGGAGAGAGAGTGCTGAAAGCCTATAAACTCCATTCTCCACTCTGCCTTCCCAAACCACTTGGCCTTCTACTTTGTCCCGGAGAGCAACAAAATGCTCATCAAACTCCACCCGTACGCCAGTCTTGCAAACCTGATGCACTGATGAAAACCAAGTGTCGAGACATACAACACCTGGGAGGAATGCTTCCCTCCTCTGCCATCGAGAACTATCTCCATCCTGCCCTCACTATGAACTGGGATAGTGGACGTATCTCGAGTAAGAATATGACCAGAAAGTCTGCAGAGATCCTGTAAACCGGAACGGGAAGGAGTCATGTGCCTGGAAGCACCAGAGAATCCACTCCCGAGTATCCGTTGCGGAGAGTCCTCCAATCTCCTCCTTGCCTGAAGAAAATGAAGCATCGGTGTCCATCACCTCCAGGTGCACAAAGGCCGAAGTCTTCATGATTACTGCTGAGGAGTCTGCACCGTTCTCGGTCTTTCGCTTGGGACACTGCCTCCAATAGTGGCCTTTCTCGCCACAATCATTACAGGTCCTCTCTGCCTTCAGTTTCTCGCGGTCAGCGTCGGACTTCTTCTCATAAGACTTCTCCGATGAAGCCTTCCCTTTGCTCGAGTTACGGCCTTTCGACCGTTGGCCAGTTAAGGCCTCCGAACCTCCACCCTGAGGAGGGTTCGTAAATCGTTCCTCCTGGTCCAGGACCATGGACACAAGCTCCTCCCACATGATGGTGCTGAGCCTGCCACCACTGGTAATCAAAAAGGAGTAAAATGGTGAGTACGTAGAGGGCAAATGTGACAGCAACGTGATGGCCATGTCCTCTGACGATATCTCCTTTCTAGCCTGAAGAACCTCCTGCTGAAGAGCATGCAGCTTGTTAATATGCTCCCGCATCGTCGACGACTTTGCAGGGCTCATAACCTGCATCTGTACTTCCAAGGAAATCCTCTTCATGGGTGATACCTTGTTGTAAAGTGAGGCCAAATGCTGCCATATACCTCTGGCCAGCGTCATATGCTTTACATGATTGATTACCTGTGGTGTGCAGTTGAGGAAAATAGACGAACGGACCTTGGCATTGACACGATCCCACATCTGTGTCTGGGCCTCCCGATCCTTTCGGGTTGACGGTAACTCCCCTTCCTCTACTTCCGGCCGTGGAATACCAACAAAGACGAAATCGGCGAGGTCGTAAGACTTCAGAACAGATTCCATCATCACCTTCCATATGCCGTAGTTGCTCCCATCCAACTGACGGTCCACCGGGAACGTGGGGAGTGTCGGGATCTTCACATGTCTCTCGGCCATCTCAAACAGATCTGCCATAGCGGGGATCTGAAAAGGGTGGGTGGCTGGGAGCAAAGAAGAACTAAAACCTGCAAGTGGTTGTCTAGCAAATCAGCCCGCCTTCCTCTTGCACCTTCTCTTCCCGATCAGCCCAAAACAGTCCACCAATCAGCCACAAAAACAGTCCTCCTCTTGCTCATACAAATCCCAAGACCTATCTAGAGCCTAGGGCTCTGATACCATGTCAGAATACGCAGCGGAGATGATGACCAAATCTGGGAACACGAGCAAAAACGCAGGCAGAAAAACAGCACAAGAGAGAGAGATGTAGGCGTGTAACTCTGCTCTATATACACAAGAAGATCCCAAGGAATGATACAAATGAGGTATGGGGGCTGGGGTCCTATATATACCTCCCTAGAGGGCATTCGGCAGCATAAAGAAAAGCCCACGACTGATAAAAGATCCCATGACTGCATAAATGCAGTCGGCCAGCAAACTGGTGCCCATGACTGATGAAAACCGGTCGGCCAGCAGCAAGAGTGCCCACGACTGATAAACACCCAGTCGGCCAGCACTGTACTGCTCTTGGCACCCTCTGGCAGCCCTCCCAAGCCTCAAAAAAATGGGAAAAAATAGGGGAAAAATGCGGAGAGTGGGGAAAAATGGGAAAACACCTCATAAGGGCGGGCACACCCACAACAAAGGCCCTGGTGTATAAAACTAGACAGGAGATGACTTCTAACATATCCAAGGCTTGTTACAATCAGTGCTTGTTATGTGCTTTTATAGTTGCCTACATACAACTGTGAGCTGAAGTAAAACTGCACTGTAAAGATTTGATTCTTGAAGCCACATAAGTGATGATCTTATCAATCCCTTAGCTAGATTGTAGATCTTGATGTGTAGAAAAACTTTGTAGAAGGCGCCACCTTCATCCAATGGCTGCACTTTCCTGTAGAAGCCCACCAATGCAAGTAGGTAGGTGCAGTCTTGATTTCTTGCAGTTTCTAGCCATCAATATTGGAGCCTTTATTCTTGGTGATTAAGATTAGATCTAGAAGATCCCAATAGAAAGGTTGTAGCTTAGATTATGTTGTGTATTTCATCTTTTTACATCACTCCATTTTGACGGTTGGATCTTAAGATATGGGCTCTACGAATCAACATTCTGAAACTGTGCTTGCCTGAAATTTCTCCTATGATATAGAAGCACTTTTGATCTTTACAAATGCACGTTTTTTTGCCTTTTACCATTGAATGATTGTAATGGTTTCCTTTTATTTTGGGCTAGTCATGCCCATGGCATGTCCATGACTGTAGCACTACCCATTGCTATAAAGCACTCCACTGCTATATAGCACAATTGAGCACACATGCTAGGGATGATGTGAGCTTGCATACTTTAACACCAAAGGGAAGAAGTAAAAATTGTCCAGCCACATATGGGTGAAGTGCCAGTTATTCAACCATCTGATAATAGAAGGTGAAGGTTGTCACAGTTAACATCACTTTGTCGTTGTTCGGTCAAGACCCGACAGTTTAGTGGTTTTGGCTGACCTAGTCGGCTCTTAGAGAGCAATGATTATCGCCAACTTTGCCCAATGCGACAAGCCAGCGCTAAGCGTTGAGCTACCAGTCTTCTCATGCTTAGGGGAGTTAATCAAGACTATATGCAGGTTAGTTCTTAGATCCTTCATGTTTCCGGATAGGAGTTAACACACAGATATGCATGTAACAATTGACACTAAGTAGATAGAACTATGCAGTACAGAATAGAGACAAGAGAGAGACTGACCCAAAAGATATTCTTGAATATTAGCTCAGAATCTCAAAAGTACATCAATCCCCCCTCTACTGATCTCATGTCTTACATAACATATCTTGGAGAGTTCCCACTTTTGCTTCTTACATCCAATCAAGTACTACCTGTTTACAAAAAGCCATTGCAAGGTTGTTACAAAACAAGAAGTCTTAACACATGATCTGTTTGTTACAAAAGGGAACGTTGGGCGGTGGCCAAATGGGCTGATTGGCCACCAACACACCTGGCGATCACGGTGGATATGCAAAGCCCACTTCTCCTACTAGCCTCTGGAAAATTTCAAAATTTTGTAGATCCGAAATGTGGTTCCAACTCCGGACCATGCTATCTAGACACCTTATGGCTTGTTCCATCCTCCTTCCTCTGGTTCAAGCTAAGTGGTGGTGCCCCCTGATACAAACGGCATTGGCCATTACTGGCTATACCCGGGCTCAGAGGCTCTTCTCCAGTTGCTTATTGATCCACGCCTAGCCTTGTTCATTCATCGGCCCTTCTAAATTGTACTTCTGTAGGCCGTGCATCTGGATACTTGCCCTTGGCTCTCTTCATTACTACAAGCAGGGTTGTCACGGTACAAAAATATGATACCGTACGGGATTTTTTGGTACGATATGAAATTTTCGGATACCGTACGATAAAATACAGTTTTTATTTTTTACACTTACAACCTATGGAGCTTCAAGCTTGAATGTGAGGGAAGGTTGGGAGGGGAGGAGTCTACAGTGCTTGAGGAACCAGAACATGGATATGTGTCTCTCCCGGTTGGATCTCTCGATTGTCTCCAAAAAAGAACCTGGATGGGTAATGCAATACCAAAGGTCTCCCAGTGTAGCGTTTATGACTAAGGGACCGTCCTTGCACAAATACGAGGAGTGCATCTAGGGTGATAATGTTAGGGACTCCTCTCTAGATCAAAATGGCCATGTTCAAATCTTCTCCCTCGTACATAACTTGAGAATCTAATTGTCTAGCCTACCTATACCAGGGATCCCCAAGTGATGTAGCAAGATTCTCTCATCCTACCAATCAAGTGTACACTACCAGTCTACCTCGCCATATTTTTTAGGTCTCTCAACAACCCCATATGGAATACTGAGTGGACACAAAAGTTGCGAAGTATTGCGAGCATTTGGGATCTTCGTAAAGCAAGGTTTCTATATTTTTTTTAAGCATTTGGAAAAAAAAAATTTCAAGGAAAAATGGTTTTTGGGAAAAAAACCCTAAAAATACCGTACGATATCGTACTGTACCGTACGAATATGTTCGTACGCGTACGAGAAACAACTATGACTACAAGTTGCTGCTATGTCGGCTATGAAGGCATGAGGTTCTATGCTTTCCGGATAGATAGGATTATCTTTAAAAATTGTTTGTTCTAGTTCTCTCGGCCCCCTTCTGTTGCCCTGGCTCCACTTCCAGCCGTAGGACAAAATTCTGGGCTGATTCACCCTTGATACTTCCTTTGATGTTTCTGCCAGCTTACTTCGTTGGTGAGGTGCATTGACAGTGGATCTGGCGTTGCGTTTTTCTCCTGGGGAAGGGCTTATGTCTTTATGGCCTAATCCAGCCTGTGCAAGCGATTCTAACTTAGTCATGAAATTAACTATGTTGCTCCAATTGGAAGGCCTCAAGGCTCTTGCTTGTTGTTGAGCCGTGTACACTAGTTGTTGCATACATTGTAGTGTCGTTGCCTTCCAAGCACTTATGCTCTTCTACCTTGACTCTTCCTGTAGCTTTACTTGCCACTCCTCTTTAGTCTTTTTCTCTCAATTGGCCCACCCCTAGAAATCTTGTATCATTTTGTCCTTGCCTACAATTCCATGGCATGGGCTTTCATCATAGCATCCGTCTGTTCTGTCCTCTTCTTGATTTCAGCCTTGGCAACATGATCCAACATCCATCTATTCTGTTTTCTTCTTGATTTTAGCCGCCTTGGTAGTTGTGTCAATGCCACATTAAGCTCATTTATGTTTATTTTTCTTACCTTGCCCCTTTCCATTCTTGTGGGTGTGGGTGCCTCTACTTCATTAAACTTTTGATGGTCTTGCCATCTTGCCTTTGCTTCTCCTTGAATTCCTCGATCGGTGCCTCTAGTTCCTCCACCTAGACCCTTAGAGGCCATTCATGATTCACTTTTTCTTCAAATTTCTTTGTGGCTGCCCAAGCATATTCTTTTAGTTCATTTGTCGGGATATGATCCAGTGCTGAGTCGGTCCATAGGACTATCTTATGTTTCTGCTCTGTCGGTTTCTTTCCTTCTCCTTTCAAGATAGAAAATTTCTTTTTCTAGGCTTCCACTTCCTGTCGTAGCTCTTCATTCTCTTTCTATAGTTCTTTAGTCTTGCTGCCCCCACCCCCGCGTCTACTGCTTCTTACCTCATTTTCATCTCTACTCGAGGCTGGTGTGTCCAGAGCCTTTCTTGATTGTAGGCCTGAGGATGGAGCTAGATATCCCAAGCCTCTGTGGACTCTCGTCTTCTGGCTAATGAGGGGTTATTTATTTTCAGGAAAGTGTGGGTGCTTCCATTACTGATTTTAACTTTTCCAAGTAACTCCCCCACACCTCCATGAGGTCTTCCATCACATGATTTTCCCAATTTTCCATGTTCTCTACCTCCAACTCATGCACTTCTGGGATACTCCTCAGTATCCAGTACTGCCACGCATGCCTTTTCCTTCACCAATGCCATTTTTTTATGTCTGCCCTGTTTTGGACATTCATTATGACCCTCAGGTGCTCCTCCCGAATTAGGACCCTCTAGCTAAAAATCTAGATGGGGGACCATGGTGAGCACAAGCATGGCCCCCATGGTGGTAAGATTGATCGTCTGGAGAACCCTTAACCTTGTAGGTACCTCTAATGAGTTTTCATGCATGTATATTCTATGATTTGACTCCAATTCAACACCAACAAGACCTCTCCCTGGTTGATGTATTCATCACAAAGAAGCCAATCTATAAGCATCATGCTATGAGATCTAGACATAATATCATGCCATGCCAACCAAAGCATGCGTTGACTTCCATCTATCCATGGGGTGGTCCTAGTGCTCATTCTGCCAATTACAAGTTACGGACCACTTCTACCAACTATCTCATGATGAAGGGTCCACACCACTTTCACAACCAATGGAGGTTTGGCAGCATGAAGAACTTCTACATCACCTATCACTTTTCATGTTGCCTTGATAAGCTGGCTTGCCATTAGGGTTGCCTAAAGCTTCCCATCACTTTCCCTGCATCCGGTCTCAAACTATATGACTTAACCTTCCCATCACCTTTCCCTGCATCCGGTCTCAAACTATATGACTTAACCTTGGCATCTACTCAAGGTGTATCCTGGACCATCCACACCTGCCACCCCAAAAAAAGCTTCACCATCAACTTGGGTGTGACATGAGTGTTGGAAATTGGGGGCCACTTCCTGGGAGGTCACCTATCCCAATAGCATGTTTAACCTCCACCACTTCCTGGGAGGTCACCAATCCCAGTGGTGTTTACACCATTGCACGCTTAACCTCCACGACTCTAATCCCTTCCAAGCCATGAAAATTGGTGGAGGGATGATAATGGCCCTAGTCTTCTATTATTTATGTATGATCTCATTATCCATGGCACTATGCATGTGGTATGTAGACGGTCAGGCCATGACCTTCCAACACCCTCCCTTGGCCAGGACGTAGGGTACCCAGAGCCTCTTACGACACTTTGATCAAAGGTTTGTCTGCTCTCATAGAGATATCACTTGGCTATTCCAGCATATGATTTCCTTCTAGTGAATACTACAGGCATACCAGCACGACGTAGCCTTCTTATAGAGATGTCACCCGACTATTCTAGCATATGCTCTCACGCCTACTAGTGATTACTACAGGAATAACAACATGACGTAGCCTTCTTAGCCATACATGCATTCGACCTTCATTCAGCTTCACCTAGAGGAATTGGCAAGTTGACCAGCTCCGCTAACATCCTAACATGCCCTCTCTGGCTCTGATACCATGTTGGAAATTGGGGGCCACTTCCTAGGAGGTCACCTGTCCCAGTAGCGTTCACGCCAACACCACTCTAATCCCTTCCAAGCCATGAAAATTGGTAAAGGATGGATGATAATGGCCCTAGCCTTCTATTATTTATGTATGATCTCATTATCCCTGGCACTATGCATGTGTTATGTAGATGGCTAGGCCGTGACCTTCCAACAATGAGCACAATTCTCATCACCATAGGCATCATTAGAAAGGGGGGTCTGCTGTTAGACATTCCATTAGTTAAATTAATATGGTTTCACCCGCTTGACCTTCCATGAGGTGCTTCGCCATCTTACCCGCGTTGCTTAACTTTTGTAAGATGTTTTGGAACATATAAATCAGCCTTACCATGTGCTTAATGTCAAATAGGGAAAGTCTATAGACTAAGTGTACATAGTTTCTTAAGACTAGTAATAAAAGGTCACGCTAATTTTAAGTTTTTAAGTTTAGTTAGCCTAGTGTGAAAACTAGTCACTTGTAAGTCATTTTTTAAAATAAGAAATCCTTGCAATAGTTTTCTTATGAGCTCTCCTCCTTCTCTCTTCTTGAATTCTTGCATGTTATTATATTTTAACCTGCTTGATGTCAGCTTGTTTGAATAGGTGTGATTTTTAGTTTTCCTCTTCCATGAGCTTCTTCTTTCCCTACCTTCTGTGAGAGAGAATTGCAAAGGACCATCTCTTCTTGTCTCCATCTAGGCATTATTGAGAGATCTCCCTTCACCCCTCCGGTGTGACAATGGAGTTAGGATGTGATGGTGGACAAGTTAGCACACCCATACTGGGAAGAAGTTGCATTTTGTACTTCAAAGGAAAGTCCTAAAGACATGTGATTTGGAAAGGCTAAGTTCAAGTCAAGAGCTTACCTTGCCAAAGCATGTGTTTTTGGATTTTTCCTTCGAGCCGCACATGTAACTTCCCATAATGGGTGGTCTAGTTCGTCCATTGTGTCCTCACTCCACTGTCAAACCAAAATGCTCCTTGCGAAAGTGATTAAGGGAGAGCTCTCAATGCCTAGATGCAAGCAAGAACATATGGTCCTTTGCAATAGTTCCCTCTCACAAAAGGTAAGGAAAGAAGAAGCTCATGGAAGAGGGAAACCTACAATCACACCTATTCAAACAAGCATCCATCAACCAAGTAAGAATACAATAGCAAGCAAGAAGCCAAAAGAAGGAGAACTTGCAAGACAAATATTACAAGGGAATGATTTTAAATTGCTTGTTATAAAAAATGACTTATATACAAGTGACTAGTTTTCACACTAGGTCGGCCAAGCTTAAAAATGATTCGATCTCTATTACTAGTCTAAAGCAATTATATACACTAAGTCTACAGACTTTCCCTATTTGCCATTAAGTGCATGGTAAGGCTATAGCCCGTGTTATAAAAGTTAAGGGTCCCTTCTTTGTGCGAGTAAGATGGTGAAGCTTTTTATGGTAGGTTGGGTAAGCAAAACCATGTTAACCAATGGAGTAGTTAACATATCCCCCTTCCTAATGGTGACCCTATCCTTATATCACCCAAGTCGATGGTGAAGCTGCTACCTAGAAGAAAGGTGTGGATGGTCTAGGATACACCATAGAGTGGGATGACCAAGGTTAAGTGGTATAGTTTGTGGCCAAATTTTACATAGCAAAGTGATGGGAAGCTTGGGCATCCGTAATTATAGGCAACATGAAAAGTGATTGGCAATGTAGAAGTCCTTTATGTAGGCCTCCATTGGTTATGGAAGTGGCATGGAGCCTTTATATCATGAGATAGTTGGTAGAAGCAGTCTTCACCTTGTAATTGGCGAAATAAGTGCCAAGACCACCATGTAATGATTAACATCAATAGATGGCAGTCTAGAACACCTTGGCAAGATGGGGTATTATGTATGGATCTCATAATGTTATATGCTTAGAGATTAAGCTTCTTTGTGGCAAATATGTCAGGAGGTTTTGTTGGTGTTGAATTTGAGTCAAAGGAGAAGATTTAGGTATGGAAGCTTGTTAGCAATACCTGCAAGAGGTTGTGGGTTCTCTAGGTCAAAGGTCATACCACCATGGGGGCCAGGTCTCTCGTGAAAGGAGGTGGTAAAGGTAGTAATGCTGTCATAGAAACGAACCCCTGGGAATTTTCTCTCCCCCAAATTACGAGAGTGAAACGAGTTGCTTTAGCATGAACGTGGCCTCTTTCAAGGAGAAAAATTGTGTAGCTTTTAATAAAATTGAGAGAGAGAGAGAGAGAGAGAGAGAGAGAGAGAGAGAGAGAGAGAGAGAGAGAGAGATGTGTGTGTGTGTGTGTATACACATCTCTCTCATAAACAAAAAATAAAACATGTAACTTACATGAAGTGATGCAAAATGGTCTATTTTTGGTAATATTCTATAAAAGGGATATATTGTACCTTTCAAAGATTAGTGTACATAATACAAAGTATACTAGGGTACATAATTTTTACTTTCTAGCATCTTATGTGTATGTTGTCTACCTACATTAGGTAGATTTCCTTAGAGTTAGGAGAGTACAGCTGCGCTTGAGAAAAGAGATTTGGGATCTTTTCTTAGTAGAGTAGATAGGTGTGGTCAGGGTTGGTGATCCATACTAGGAGATTTACCACATGCTAGAGGTTAAGGCAAGGGTGTTCTTTACAAACGGTTGCCATTTTAGGAAGCAGTGTTGGACTTGGGGCCAAGACTTCTAAAAATGGTGTTGGTCTAGAAATAGTAGGTGCTGTAGAAGTTTTAACCGAAGTTTTCTGTTCAAGTGCTAGCCTTGACAAGGTGAGGAGGACTAGCCACCATTAGCCTTAGGAACGGCCTTAAAGTGCTTTCAGATATCTCAGTCTCCAACCAGCTCCTTGGTGGATAATTGATTGGAGTTTTCAATTGATGAGAATATCTATAGTGTGCAAATGGGGAAGATTGTGACACTCCTCCAACTAGGGCATACATGGCACCAATATCTCTACACCAAGCATCAACAAAGTAGGCAGTAGGACTCAGTCATGATGACATGGTGGTTGATGTGGCAAATTTGTTGACATGGGAATCAAGTGAATTATATGCATTTTTTTTAATGTTCAATTTTCATGGGATTCTGGGCCTAGCCGACTTCCATATTGGGGACTATATAAGCACGAGTTTGGATCCTCATTTTATTGATCTCATAATTCTAGATTCATGGGTTGCAGTAGAGCAGGCGAAGGCTACTAGAATAGTCAAGGGCATCACAAGAAGCTAGCATTAATGCATGAAGGGTGATTACAAGGGCTGAGAGCTAATTTATCATATTTTATAAAAAGGATCTATACGAGTACTCAAGGCGCGCATTGCTGCGGTATGTAAAAGACATTAAGAAAGAAATGGAAGCTGGAATAAAAAGGGTCAATCGAAGGGTTTTTTTCTCTTATTTTTTAGAAATTCAAGATTTCTCTTTTCTCTCCTCTCCTTGTGCCTTGGTTGTCCATGGTTAATATGTAATAAATAATATAAAGTAGTCAAGAATGCCATCTATTTATTGAATGGAGAACTGATTCTTGATCGTAAGCTTGTTCAACGCTCTTTAGCTGATTTGTTATTGCTATTTATTCTAACTAATGGTTATATAATCACAAGATTAAGAGCTCTTTAATCCATCACATTACATCCAATTACTGGCATTATGAAATTGATTCAAATTACTTGTTTCAATTTAAATTTATTTTTTTAATTGCATTATCTAAAGTTCTTGCACTTGTTATACATTTTTAACTCTAACAGCTTAATTTTATTATTGTTGAAAAATATAGGAGGGAGGCTTAAAAAAAGAAGACGACCTTTCTCGTTGACCTCAGTGTGATGACACATGGAGACATTAGAAATGAGGTCAACAGCAAAGAGGTGGACACATCAACAATGAGTGGTAGAGGAGGGATGTTGTCACCTGCCTTGACAAGGGTGGCAAACCTGCCTTCATCGGCATGATTTTTGCAATACAATGGTTGTCCCTATTTTTTATAGATACTTAGTACTACAATGAAATTTATACTCATAAAAATTAACAAATGTATTTAAAAAAAATCTAGACTAAATATTATGCTAGTGCTCCGACTATTAATGGGATTTGAGATACAACAAAGCATGGGTACGACTTGCTACTAGTAGAGCTCGGAGCCTGGACCAAAGGTATGTGGTCAAATAATGCAATATTATTTAAAATGTGATTATTCTTTAATTTTAGTAATATGGTAAATAATTTCATAGTAATAAAGGTTTGATTTGTAAATATATATTAGAGGCCGGATTGTTGCCTTTCCTTCCCTCTCCCCCAACCAGTGTCATAGACATGAGAACATTGAGTGTGACGATGAGGGGGAGGATCATAGACACTATGTAGCTTAGATGATGAGGATCATTAGATTAGTAGCTAGAGTGATAGGGCCTATTTTGGTTGCACTTCAATCCGGACAGCTTTTATAGTCAGTTTTTTTGTGATCACGTATCCATTATTAATTTTGTGCATGGCCATGGATCCATGCCATGCATATGCTATGGTACTTTTTGTCACGGTTTTTTCGTCCATCTTTCTGTGGTTGATTGGGGACGCCTAATAACCACTATGTTCATAGCATGGCACTTGGGTGATTCCGAATATTCCATGTGTAGGACATATGAAATTAAGGATAGCTGGAACTAAGTGTTGGATTTATTACTTATGTGTTGTCGTTGTGGATTTTTAGCATGTGTTGCTAACTTGTAGCGTGTTTGAATGGACAACCTTGTAGGTTGGTGAGATTGACGAGCTTTGTGCTTGTAAGCCGGAATGGCTGGGACGTGATGGCGACGATATGGTGTGAGCTGTTATTGGGATGGTTCTCATTTTGGTTTTTTTTTGCGTAGTATCTACTACGAGATTTTGTATTGTTGTTGGCCGCTCCATTTTAATGTATTCGGGCGTGGACCTATTGAGCCGCCCACTTTTGTTATATTGGGCGTGGACTTATTTATTTGCACGTGAATTAGCCCTTGGGGTTCTTTTTGTAATTCTCTTTTAGTGGTTAGATAGGAACACTTTACCTAAGCTTGTGTTAAAAGCAACCCCCATTTTTGTAAAGGGCAAGCCCATGCATAAGAGGGCATCTATTTTTGGCTTATGGGCTATATTTATTAATAAAGCATAAATACTCAAGAGGTGGAAGAATGCTGACACTTCTTGAGGGGGGATAGATTGCACCCAATGATTCTCTTTTGTGTTTTCATGCTATACTATGTTTTTATGATTATTTATTAATTTTTTGGTTATGGTAATATGAGTGAAGTGATGAACCAGATGGTATTTGGTTGGATGGTGTGTCTTCCCATGATCTGAGTGGTTTCAGTGGTATCAGAGCAAAGGGAGGAGAGAAGGTGAAAAATATTGAGAAAAATCAAAGGGAGGAAGGCTTTGCAAAAGAAAGAAAGAAGGTACGTGTAAATTTTCTGGTTTCTGTGAAAGAAGGTACGTTTAAATTTTTTGGTTTCTATGAAAGAAGAAAAATTAAAGGGTTGGAGGCTTGGTTGAAGGTCTTTTTCAAGGTCACATCAAAGCATATATCCAAGGGGTAAAGACTTTACCCAAAGCCTTAAACAAAGGCATAATACAAAGCTGCTTTATGGTGGAATGCTACTAAGAATGGGCAACATAAACCTCATACTTGTTGGGAGGATTTTTAGCACAAAATTAAGACACTTTTAACCTCCTCCAGTACAAGGCCAAAGTCTTGACAGCATTGGGACACTCTTAGACAATTGAAAGGAGAGGATGTCCAAACTTACATTAAAATTTTTTGGAATGTTCTCATTCAAATGCAATCCATAGAAAAAGTACACAAAAAGAATCTTAAAAGGAAGTTTATCTCAGGGCCAGATCCAAAGATTAGAGTGGAGGTTAATATGTTTCATCCTCATACTCTTGTCGTTGTTAAATCTCTTACATTAAATTGTGAAAAGAAAAATGGTGTGCCCAGGTTCCAACAGGAGAATCATACCAAAGATTCGACATCTTCTAGTGGTTTTGACAGGTGTTCTTCATTCAAATGACCTTTTAACAAGGGTCAAGATCAAAGAAGCCAACAATTAAACAACAATAATAAAGCAAAGATTGGCAGCAATAGTAATGGAGTGAGTGGAGAACCAAAAAAGATAGATGTTTCGGATTCATTGACTTTAAATGAAAAAGCGAAGAATGTCTAATGTTACACTTGCCATCAGAGGAGGGGACACTATGCTAATAATTGTCCAAATGACAACAACAACAACAAGCAATCAATTGCACGGCTTAACATGGTGGATGGAGATAAAGACACTGGCACTAGAGATATGATGATGCTTACAAACGATGACTATACGAGCTAGAGTCTGATGGTAACGAGTTTAATGTTGTGAGATATGATTGTCCCCTTCGCGCACTGGATTCTCGATTGCTAGCAAAGCGGAAGTAGCTTCCTCTTGCGCGAGGCAGGGTTTCCCACTCAGGGCCTCGCTCTCGAATGTTCTGACACACGACTAATCTAGTGGTCATTCCAAAACCGAAACCGAGAAAATTTTCCTTGTCCGTAAAACGGGGATGATTTCACCTTTTCGATTTTCTTAACGAATTTTCTAACGGGGTCAAGAGATTAGACTATCCTTCACTTGATTAAACCAGATAGAAGGAAAACTATCACTGACTTAATTTGAAGAAATCAACACTTTTTCTTAACCGAAATCAGGCACAGTCGTTGATCTAATCATTTGAGGAAATCAACGCTTTTTTCTTAATCGAAATCAGGCACAGTCGTTGATCTACTCATTTGAGAAATTTTTTAGGATTTTATTTAACTACTCGAATTCTAAGCATATTTCTATTATTTCAATTTAATTATTAAAACTCCACTGATCTCAGCCTAACTCCATCCGGCCCATGGGTAAGCCACCACTAACCACTGGAATTGGTAGAACCAGAAAATTACTCACTCACCCATAATTGAATGCCTTTCTTAACTTTTACTTTCGAATACAGATACGCACACACTCCTCTTTAGACTTTAACTTATAAAATAATCCACTGACAAACCGTTATTGGTTACAAATGTCATAACTCAAAAATTTCATCCAGTCCCTTGTTTCTCAAAAAACAGTATCGCTCTGGACTCTCCGTTGAGACCAACTGGTCAGCAACAACGAGATCCAGTAACAGATATCACTCTGGACTCTCCGTTGAGACCAACTGGTGAGCAATGAGATCCAGTAATAGAATGAAATAATCATTTCGTTCATCATATATATCTTCCACGACATATGCATGTGCTTTAGGCATCGCGAGCCCATGCATCGCCTGGTCAGAACCCTCCAGGATCCTCCTTAGGTGTTGTGAAACTTCACTCAGGGACCGCTTTGTCGGCCCTCGTCCATCGTACCGGAAGCGCACCATTTTAACCGTACCGAGGTTGGTCAAGACCTGGGGCAGGAGTTGTGCTTTCAACACTCTTTGTCAGCTGTTGTAACCAAACTACCCTTAGAAAAACATATACCAAATGCTCCCTCCAGCATTCTGGCATAAGACAGTCCTTTAAGAAAACAGGGTTTTTATGCAAGTTTTCAGTTTGATTTTCTTTTGAATACAAGGAGTATTTCTTGAATCAGTATCTCCAAAAACTTCCTGATCGGAATTCTAAATTTCATACCAAAATTCCTAGAATTTTGTAACCTTGATCCACAGATTAATTCGAAGGGTCTCAAAATTAGTTTCAGATTTGGCGGGAGTTTTGAGTGTATTTTTTTAAACTAGTCACACCTTCTTTCCTCGAAACTGACAAAAGAGTTTGGTCTTGGTCATAGTCTGATTCAAGATTCGAGTCAGATAAGATTTTTCTTGAACTATCTTTCTCAAAAAGGTTTGATAATTCAGTTACTATTTTATTGAATTTCTTTCTTTGAATATTCACTTAATTGATTTCTAAATTAGTTACAAATTTCAATGAGAAATAAATTAATCATTTATCTGAATATTTCGATCTCGATAGATTTCTTGAATTTTCATTTTACAATCCGTGTGAATATAAAACGATAGAAATTACTCTCTTAAAGTATTTAATTATTCATTTATCAATTACTCATAGAATTTAAACATAGAATTTAAGAGAATTCTAAATTTGATATAAAATTCTTTATGCATAAAAATCAACTTTAATGAAAATAACACTTTTATAAAAAAAATCCTTTTATGCATCTAATTATGTATAAAATTAAATTTATTAGGAATAACACTTAAAATAAAAAGAATTTCTTTATGCATCTATTTATGCATAAAAATTAATTTTTATAAGAATAACGCTTTTATGATAAAAAAATTCTTTTATGCATCTTTTTATGCATAGAATCAAATTAAATAAGAATAACACTTTTATAATAAAAAACTTCTTTTATGCATCTTTCTATGCATTAAAATTAAAATTTAATAAGAATAACACTTTTGTAATAAAAAAAATCCTTTATGCATCTTTCTATGCATAGAAATCAATTTTAATAAGAATAACACTTTTGTAATAAAAAAGTTTCCTTTATGCATCTTTCTATGCATAAAAATCAATTTTAATAAGAATAACACTTTTATGATAAAAAAATTTCTTTATGCATCTTTCTATGCATAGAAATTAAATTTAATAAGAATAACACTTTTATAATAAAAAAAATTCCTTTATGCATCTTTCTATGCATAAAAATCAAGTTTAATAACATTTTTATAATAAAAAAGTTTCCATTATGCATCTTTCTATGCATAAAAATCAAATTTAATGAGAATAACACTTTTATAATAAATTTTTTTTCATAATGTATCTTTTTATGCATAAAAATCAAATTTAATGAGAATAACACTTTATAATAAAATTTTTTTCATTATGCATCTTTCTATGTATAAAAATTAAATTTAATGAGAATAACACTTTTATAATAATTTTTTTTTATTATGCATCTTTCTATGCATAAAAATCAATTTAATAATTAATATCAGTGATATCCATGTATATTCATAGGTGAATATGTAGATGGAATAATTAGAATATTTTTTTTAGATGCAAAAATGGTGGGAATTATTCTTTTGGAATAACATAAAAATAAACTTTCTTTTCTACAAAATTTTAGAAAATTTTACCATAACCTCCTTTGTATGGTTGACTATTTCTTATTTTTATCATTCTATTTTTAACTTAAATTAACCCAAATTAGACTTATAGAACTCTAATCTACATAATTTTTAAAATTCAAGAGTAAACAATAAGAAGAGTTTAATTAATCTCTTAGTTAATCTTTCTAGGATTAAGAAAGGTTGGAATGTAAAGAAAAGGGGGTGGTCTTTTCCTCAAAGACATAGCATTTGAATTTAATTCAATCAACTGTAAAACATAAAAATCAAGAAAATCATAGATTTAAAATTTATAAATAAGTAAGAAAATTAGCTTACATGGAGCTTGTAAGCTCTCCTTTGGCTTGAGGGATTGAGGGTTCTACTCTTGTTTGAAGCAAGAGTGGCCACCAATTCACTTTGGAGAGGATTAGGCTAAAAATAATTGAATTATTAAGAAATTCAATGTAGGTGGCTCATGACAGGAGTAGAGTAATAGTGCATAAATACCATTAAGCTTTTACAAAGAGGAAGGCTTCTATTTATAAGAAAATTTGAGCCTCTAACTAAGCAATTGAATTATTAAGAAATTCAATGTAGATGGCTCAGGACAGGAGTAGGCCAAAAACAATTGAATTATTAAGAAATTCAATGTAGATGGCTCAAGACAGGAGTAGAGTAATAGTGCATAAACACCATTAAGCTTTTACAAAGGGGGAGGCTTTTATTTATAGGAAAAAGTGAGCTTGTAACCAAGTAAATTGATTCTAGAATTTTCTAGATGAGTTTGGTCAATTTTGACCATTTTTGGGTCAGTTCAGCTTACTTTTTGGTTCTAGTTTTGAACTAGGAGAGAGGAGAGATAAAAATATCTCATTTTATTGATTAAAAATTCGGAGTAATGATGAGAAAAATATGCCTACTTCATGAGGGGAGATTCCCACTCTGAGGTGTCAAAATTCTATTTTTTAATTGTTTTCTTTGGTTCTTAGTCCACTCTTTAACTTATGTGAGCATTTACTCATTTTTGGGAGGGATTGATTAATCTGTTTGGTCCATAAGAACCTTAATCCAAAATTTTTAAAAAATTCGGATCCTAAAGCTAAGGTCTTTTGTGCACATTATAATTTATTTCTAATGTATCTTAGGAATTTCTTTTTAAACTTCTGTTTCGAAAAAATTTATTTTATTGAGAAGGGATATTTTTCCATCCAAAGATATCTAAAAACTGAATTACCTCTCTCCAGAATATTTTCTCTCTCTAGGCCAAAACAGGTAGAAACAAGATCTTTTATTATTCTGAAAAGGGGATTGATTATAGGAGAAGAAACTGGACATCTTGAGGAGCTGGGGAGGAATCTTACATCCTTTTCCACTTAAAAAACATGAGATGTTCTCATCTCGCAAACTGGGGGTAATCCCGCATTAGTTCGACTTCTTTCTCCCAGGTGGCGTCTTCAAAAGGATAGAACTTCTATTTGACTAATAATTCTCTCAGAATTCTGTTCTTGAGAACCTTCTCTCTAACATCAAGGATTTCTTTAGGTTGGAGTTCCATTTGCCCTTGGGTTGAAGAAGTTGAGTTCATCATTAAGCACATGATTCGAGCTCGGTACATACTTCTTGAGTAGGCTGACATGAAATAGATTATGTACTTTGAGATGAGGAGGTAGAAGAAGTTCATAGGCTAAGTTACCTACTTTCTTTGTAATCACATATGGCCCACAGTATTTGGGAGATGACTTCTTATACTTCCCAAGAGATAGAGAACTTCTTTTGGGGCGTTCTCTCGAATGAAGACCATATCTGCTTCTTCGAATTTTCTATCTGATCTCTTCTTATCTGCATACTGCTTCTGTCTATCCTGGGCAGCTTTTATATCCTTGCGGATTGATTGTGCATCTGCTACTCCATGTCATCTCTGGACGTCTCGACCCTAATCAATGGGTGGGACCAAGTTAATGGTGTTAGGTAGTCTTGTCCATACAGAGATTTGAAAGGGATTATCCCGATACTTCGGTGATAAGAAGCATTGTAGGCGAATTCGACTAGGTGTAGATAGCTTAGCCACTTCTTGGGTTCTCTACAGCATGATCGAACTATATCTTCGATTACTTGGTTCACCCTTTCTATTTGACCATCGATCTCGGGGTGGTAAGTTGTGCTGAGATCCAAGAAAGTTCCTACTACTGCTTCGAAGAATGTAGTCCAGAATCTTGATGTGAATTTGGGATCTCGATCACTTACTATTCTCCTGTGGGTGGTAGGCCATGCAATCTGAAGGTTTCCTTGAGGAACACTTTGGCCACATCCCAGTGCAGTGTAGGTTTCTTTTACTGAAATTAGATGGGCAACTTTGGTTAGTCTGTCAACTACCACGAAGATGAAGTTGAATCCTGATTGCACTGAAGGTAGTCCAGTAATAAAATCGATACTGATACATTCCCACTTCATCTGGGGGATATGGATGTAACTTCTTCCTAGGCATTTTTACTCTCTCGGCTTTGACTTTCTGACATATCAGGTATTGATGTACATGATTAAGTACATCCTTTTTTTGTCCAAGCCAAAAGAAGCTATTCTTTACAGACATGTAGGTCTTGATGAAACCTAGATGTCCTGCTATAAGGCTATCATGGGCTTCATTCAAAATTTGACCCTTGGTTTCCTCATCATTGGGAATGCATATCTGCTATTATAATACATAATTCCTTCATCCAGGCTGTACCCTTGAACTCGGTTCAACTCCTGAGGAGTTTTGCTTTCCTGCATAAGTAGGGTAGCAATAGGGCCAAAGAATCTATCTTGCATGATATTCTCTCTTACTTCATTAATCAATGGATTTGACACCACTGTGATTGCAAGCAAGGAGGCTTTTCTACTAAGGGCATATGCTACCACATTTTCTTTGCCTGGGTGGTACTTGATTTCAAAATCAAATTCCTGCAGGGTTTGCATCCACTTTCTTTGGCACACGTTGAGATCCTTCTGAGTGAAGATCCGCTTTAAGCTCTGATGATTTGTCATCAAAGTGAATCTTTGACCCAATAGGTAATGTCTCAACTTCAAGGCATAGACTACTAAAAGTAGCTCCAGATCGTGGTGGGTAGCATAATTTCTCTGATGCGTTCTGAGTTTTTGGGATTCATAGGCCATTGCATGACCTTCCTGTGCATGACCGCACCTCCCAGGGCAAAACCACTGGCATCAGTTACTACCTCAAAGGGTAGAGAGAAATTTGACAACTTCAGAATGGGATTGGTTACCAAGGCGGTCTTCAGCTTATCAAAAGCGCTCTGACACCTGGTAGACCATTGAAACGGGGTATTCTTTTTGAGAAGATTAGTCAAGGGGGAAGCTATGATAGCATACTTAGGTATAAAAGTTCTAGACCAACCAGTTAATCCCAACAATCCTCTAACTTCTTTCACTGTCTTTGGTACAGGCCGAAGTATTTGGATACCAGAAAGCCCAAGTATTCAACATGGTCGACAGAGAAAGTGCATTTGCTCTTTTTTGCAAAGAGTTGGTGCTTCCTTAGAATCTCAAGAACTTTACGGACGTGAGCTTCATGGTCAGCTGCATTCTTTGAGTAAATTAGAATATCATCAAAGAAAACAAGAACAAAATCATCCAAGTATTCTTTGAGAATGTCTTGCATTAGGCGATTGAATGTAGCTAGGGCATTTGTCAATCCAAACGGCATGAATGTAAATTCATAGTGCCCATAGCGAGTATTGATAGCTGTCTTTGGGATATCTTGATCATTAATCTTGATCTAGTAATACCCTTAATTTGAGATCTATCTTTGTGAAGATCTGGGCTCCATTTAGCCTATCAAAAGCTCATCAATTCTGGGGATAGGATACTTATTCTTAACTGTCAGCTGATTAAGACCTCTGTAATCCACACAAAGTCTTAATGTTTCATCCTTCTTTTTTTGAAAGTGAACTGGCGCTCCCCAAGGTGAAACACTGGGTTTTACAAACCCTTGTTCTAACAGGAGCTGCCTAAGCTGTTTCTTGAGTTCAATGGCTTCAAAGGACTGGCATTTTGTACGTGCGCTGGGCTACTGGCTGAGCTCTGGGGGTCAATTCTATCTCATGATCCACTTCCCAAATCGGAGGCATCGCAGTTAGCTCTGCTGGGAATAAATCATCATACTCACTTAACCATTCTGGTTCTTTAGTCTTTAATTTTGTGTCTACCGGATTCATTTTGATAACATAAATAAGTTGCTTCTTTCTAAGTCCTTTCAGTAACCTAGAAGCTTTTGCAGATCTGGGGATCCGAAACTTCTAATTCTTTGAACTTTGTTCCCGTGAGAAGGTTTCGGAAGGAAACGGTTCTGTGTTTGTGACACTGAATGTCAGCTTGATTTTTATGGAGCCAATACATTCCAAGGATTCCATCGAAAACTCCTAAAGATAAGACTCTGAACTGCCAGTCAGCTACATTTCCATCTAGATTAAACTGAATACGATCTGTCTCATGGTAAGTGAAAAGAATCTTCCCGCTGGCCAATTCAACTTGAATAGGTTTTCCTGATTTCTATTCTAAGACTAGCTTACGCAAGCATCCTGGGGAAATAAATGAATGAGCACTCCCTGAATCAATTAAAAGCTTAAATGGCTTACCCTTATACTCAGTTGGAGCATGGATGACAGAGAATTGATGATATGGTCCTTGGTTTTCAATTGCGGCATAAATCTGACCTCTTTCCTCTTCCACTACTTCTGCTATTGTAACTACTCTGGCTGCGCAGATTGGGGAAAAACTCTTTCTCTTTGGTTACCCCAGTTCTGGGAGGGAGTTCTGAGATTACTCTGAACAGAGGCAGATGGTTGAGCTAGAGTCCTCCTGGGATTGCCTTGATTTTGGCAAGATGGACCCTGATTTTGACTGATACAAAGAGGCTGGTCTCTGCACTTTGGGCCCTTGACTTCCCTGTCCTCTTGACATGGCAGGAGTCAGGCAATCTTTAAGCTGGTGACCAGAACTCGGACATCCAAAACACCTGTTCTCACTTCTAAGCTCATCCCTCTGAATCCTTGAAAAAGGTGGGGCTCCTGAGAAAGTGTTTTGAGGGAAGGGTCTTCCTTCACTTCTGAATCTCCCAGTATCTTAATTCTGATTAGGGCCTTGCTGCCTCTTTGGGGGTGGAAAGTTTGAAGCACTTCCCAGGGTTTGGAACCTTTTAAAGTTTGAGGGTGCAGGCTTCGGTGGGACCTTAACAACAAATGCTTTGGCAAAGTCCTTTGCCATTCTGACAGCTTCTGCCATTGAGACTACTTTGGCATTTTTCACTAAAGTGTCCAATGGCTCGTTCATTCTGGCCATTACACGCTCTTCATCTAAAAGTGGAGAATATTTGAGGAGAAAGGCAAATGCATGATGGTATTCTTCAATCGTCCGGCTGTCCTGCTTTAGTTCCAAGAACTCATTCATTTTGGTTTCCAGGAAGCCCGGAGGACAAAACCTCTTCCCATGAGGTAAGCTTTAAGATCTGACCAGGTCTCAGTATTTTGGTCGAGATGGTTTGTCGTGCAATGGTTCCTCCATGCGATCTTGGCCGTTTCCATAATTTTCAATCTAGCGACAGTCATCTTGCTCCTCTCGTTATAACCGGTTACATCAAAATACTCTTCCAGTAACTCAATCCATTTTTCCACTACTTCTCCTAATTGTTTCCCTTCACCCTTGAAGGCACTAGGTTGGGATCGGTGTAGGGCTTTATGAACGTCCGGATCTAACTCTTCATCATCGGTAAGAGGATCCAATTGCTTACCACGGGCCGTGTGCCTCATGATTCTGACAAAACGATATTTTTGTTAGCTTAACTTGTCCCAATCAGATTTATGACTATTTAATTTTTTGAGATTTATTTCTTAAACAATAAATATTCCATCATAATTCTTGAAAACAAGATTCACTCTGATAATTTTATTAACCAATATTCACAACTACGAAAACAATTTGGAATCTTTTGCAAAACATCATTTATTATCAAAAGTTTTTGATATATACATAGAGCGTCTCGGCTCCAAAAGTCACCGCCTCAATCGCGTACGCATAAAAAGGTGATACTGCGATGGAGACATGCTATGATATACACGATTCATCACTGATAATGGTGCTGTAATTCTTCTCTTAGGAATAAAGCGGCTAAGAAGTCTAAAAATACGATAAGAATTTCTAAAATTTCGGGGTGAATGATTATAGAGTTGTACATAATGAATAACTCCTAGCCTTATCAAGATCATGGTTAGCGAGATATTCTGTCTGAGTCTCTGTCTCGTTGATTGGTATTGACGTTAATACTTTGCCCTCCACAGAGAACCACATATGGTGACATCGCTCTATTGGATCGGAAAAGTATAGATCCTCAAAGTGACAAGCGAGTTTCACTCTGCTTCTCGAGTTATAGCGGAGTTGATAAGATTTTCGAAGGCATAGGCGATCATATCCTGACTCTGGGAGAGTCCAGGAATGCTAGATAGATTTGGGGTATCCATCTAAAAATCTAGTTCAATTTATGAGTTTTCAATTTATCCAGACAATTACTCACCCACCTATAATTGAATGCCTTTCTTAACTTTTGCTTTCGAATATAGATATGCACACACTCCTCTTTAGAGTTTAACTTGTAAAACAATCCATTGACTAGTTACAGATGTCATAACTCAAAAATTCCATCGAGTCCCTTGTTTCTCAAAAAAGAGTATCACTCTGGACTCTCCGTTGAGACCAACTGGTCAAATGAGATCCAGTAATAGATATCACTCTGGACTCTTCGTTGAGACCAACTGGTCAGCCAACGAGATCCAGTAATAGAATTCAATAATCATTTCGTCCATCAAACATATCCTCCATGACATACGCATGGGTGTCCTAGGCACTGTGAGCCCATGCATCGCCTGGTCAGAACCCTCAAGGATCGTCCTTAGGTGTCCTGACACTTCACTCAGGGACCGCTTCATCGGCCCTCTTCCATCGTATCGGAAGCGCACCATTTTAACCGTACCGAGGCTTTTCCGCGTGAGCTGTCCTTTGAACACTCCCCGCCAGCTGTTGAAATCGAACTTCCCTTAGAAAAACATATACCAAATGCTCCCTCCAGCATTCTGGCGTAAGACAGTCCTTTAAGAAAACAGGGTTTCTATGCAAGTTTTCATTTTGATTTTCTTTTGAATACAAGGAGTATTTCTTGAATCAGTATCCCCAAAACATCTTGATCAGAATTTTGAATTTCATACCATAATTCCTCGAATTCTATAACCTTGATTCACAGATCAATTTGAAAAGTCTCAAACTTAGTTTCAGATTTCGCGAAAGTTTTGAGTGTATTTTTCTAAACTGGTCACATCTTCTTTCCTCAAAACTGACAAAAGAGTTTGGTCTTGGTCATAGTCTGATTCAAGGTTTGAGTCGGATAAGATTTTTCCTGAACTATCTTTCTCGAAAAGGTTTGATAATTCAATAACTATTTTACTGAATTTCTTTCTTTGAATATTTACTTAACTGATTTCTAAATTAGTTACGAATTTCAATGAGGAATAAATTAATTATTTATTTGAATATTTCGATCTCAATAGATTTCCTGAAATTTTTTTTACAATCCATGTGAATATAAAACGATAGAAATTACTCTCTTAAAGTATTTAATTATTCATTTATCAATTACTCATAGAATTTAAACATAGAATTTAAGAGAATTCTAATTTTGATATAAAAATTCTTTATGCATCTATTTATGCATAAAAATCAACTACAATGGGAATAACACTTTTATATAAAAATCCTTTTACATATAAAATCAAATTTAATAGGAATAATACTTTTAAAATAAAAAGAATTTCTTTATGCATAAAAATCAATTTTTATAAAAATAACGCTTTTATAATTAAAAAATTCCTTTATGCATCTTTCTATGCATAGAAATCAACATTAATAGGAATAGCACTTTTATAATAAAAAGAATTCTTTTATGCATCCTTCTATGCATAAAAATTTAAATTTAATAAGAATAACACTTTTGTAATAAAACAAATTCCTTTATGCATCTTTCTATGCATAGAAATCAAATTTAATATGCATCTTTCTATGCATAGAAATTAATTTTAATAAGAATAACACATTTGTAATAAAAAATTTCCTTTACGCATCTTTCTATGCATAAAAATCAATTTTAATAATAATAACACTTTTATAATAAAAAAGTTTCTTTATGCATCTTTCTATGTGCAGAAATAAAATTTAATAAGAATAACACTTTTATAATTAAATAAATTTCCTTATGCATCTTTCTATGCATAAAAATCAAATTTAATAAGAATAACACTTTTATAATAAAAAAATTTTCATTATGCAACTTTCTATGCATAAAAATGCAAATTAAATTTAATGAGAATAATACTTTTATAATAAAAAATTTTCATTATGCATCTTTCTATGCGTAAAAATCAAATTTAATGAGAATAACACTTTTATAATAAAAAAATTTTTATTTTGCATCTTTCTATGCATAGAAATCAATTTAATAATTAATATCAGTGATATCCATGCATATTCATAGGTGAATATGTACATGGAGTAATTAGAATATTTCTTTTAGATGCAAAAATGGTGGGAATTACTCTTTTGGAATAACATAAAAATAAACTTTCTTTTCTACAAAATTCTCGAAAACTTTATCATAACCTCCTTTGTATGGCCGACCATTTCTCATTTTTATCATTCTATTTTTAACTTAAATTAATCCAAATTAGACTCATAGAACTCTAATCTACACATTTTTCTAAATTTAAGAGAGTAAACAATAAGAAGAGTTTAATTAATCTCTTAGTTAATCTTTTTAGGATTAAGAAAGGCTGGAATGTAAAGAAGAGAAGGGGGTGGCCTTTTCCTCAAAGGCATAGCATTTGACTTTAATTCAATCAACTGTAAAACATAAAAATCAAGAAAATCATAGATTTAAAATTTATAAATAAGTAAGAAAATTAGCTTACATGGAGCTTGTAAGCTCTCCTTTGGCTTGAGGGATTGAGGGTTCTACTCTTGTTTGAAGCAAGAGTGGCCACCAATTCACTTTGGAGAGGATTAGGCCAAAAACAATTGAATTATTAAGAAATTCAATGTAGATGGCTCACGACGCAAGAGTAGAGTAATAGTGCATAAACACCATTAAGCTTTTACAAAGGGAGAGGCTTCTATTTATAGGAAAAAGTGAGCCTCTAACCAAGCAAACTGATTCTAGAATTTTCCAGATCAGTTTGGTCAATTTTTGATCATTTTGGATCAATTCAGCTTACTTTTTGGATCTAGTTTTGAAATAAGAGAGAGGAGAGATGAAAATATCTCATTTTATTGATTAAAAACTGGGGGTAATGATGAGAAAAAGGTGCCTACTTCATGAGGGGAGATCCCCACTCTGAGGTATCAAAATTCAGTTTTTTTAGTTGTTTTCTTTGGTCCTTAGTTCACTCTTCATCTTATGTGAGAATTTACTCTTTTTTTTTTGGGAGAGGGGGGGTTTCTTTGATTCTTCAATTTAACTCCTCCCCATATTTGGATTAATTCTATTGGTCCATAAGAACCTTAATCCAAAATTTTTAGAAAATCTGAACCCTTAAGCTAAGGTCTTTTGTGCACATTATAATTTATTTCTAATGCACCTTAGGAATTTCTTTTTAAAGTTTTGTTTCGGGAGACTTTATTTTAACGAGAAGGGATATTTTTCCATCCAAAGATATTTTAAAACTGAATTATCTCTCTCTAGAATATTTTCTCTCTCTAGGCCAAAACAGGTAGAGACAAGATCTTTTGCTATTCTGAAAATGGGATTGATTACAGGGGAAGAAACTAGACATCTTGAGGAGCTGGGGAGGAATCTTACATCCTCTCCCACTTAAAAAATGCGAGATGTCCTCATATCACAAACTGGGAGTAATTCCACATTAGTTCGGCTTCTTTCTCCCAGGTGGCGTCTTCAAAAGGATAGAACTTCCATTTGACTAATAATTCTCTCAGAATTCTATTCCTGAGAATCTATCTTTGTGAAGAATTGGGCTCCATTTAGCCTGTTTAGAAGCTTATCAATTCTGGGGATCGGATACTTATTCTTAACTGTCAACTGATTAAGACCTCTGTAATCCACACAGAGTCTTAACGTTCCATCGTTTTCTTCTGAAAGTGAACTGGCGCTCCCCAAGGTGAAACACTGGGTCTTATGTTATGTTTATGGGGTTGTGGGGACCTGATAGTTAGTTATGGATATACTAGTTCCTAACGTTCTAACGTGACCCTTGAATTACAAGCTTTTTGGAGGAAAAAAATTATTTTCATCATACATATTGGTTGGGTGGTGTTTTTTTTACCTCAAAATGTAAAAAAATAAAAAATAAAAAATTTTCACTTTTGGGGACCCACCTAAATACGAGAATGTTTTGCTAATGTGGAAGGGAGATATGGTGGGAGTTAATGAGAAAGGAGATTTCAAATTGACAAGAAAGATTCAATTTATAGAGAGTGAAGATAAAAAATTCAAAAAGTAAGAGAGAAAGTATGAGAAAAGTCAAAAAGTAAGAGAGAGAGAGTATTTCAATATTTCCTTTAAAAAAGTGAGAGAGAGAGTAAGAGAGAGAGAGAGTATTTCAATATTTCCTTTAAAAAGTGAAACTAGGGGGGTTTGGCTGATGTGACAAGGCAAAAAATAGGGGTCATCCTAGCCTTTGTCTCCCTTAAGCCCAGCTTTTAAAGCTCTAATCCCTTAAAATTAGGAATCCTAATGACTTGGATTGGTTTTGGAAGTAACGAACCTTTATGCTTCTTACTTTGACATTTCTCTGCTAGTGTCTTAAATAGTATACTATATGCATTTTGAGAGAGATGCCAGTCTCATCCAGCATTACTTGCACCTGAGTTGCATCGAGCTGGTTCTTGTTCATAAAAGAAGACACATGCTTCTCATTGATTTTTTGAAACTTCTTTTGATACATCTCTTCCACTATTCCTTTTGGTATCAAATGACTGTAATGCACTCCAGCGTCAGAATGTATCTTGGACTATGGATGAAGTAAAGATTTAAAAATAGAATAACATCAAATTTGATTACTTATGTCTAGTTTCAAACAAAGAACCTAATCTAAAAAGAGAAATATATATGAAACAAGAGTTAACATTACCTTACAGCCTGTACTCGCTTCTTTATCCCCCCACTTCCAACTTTCATTTTCTCTATGTTGCAAAGTTGCCTTCTTCTTTTACGTGGCCCTAATGCTGTGTCCTTTCTCCTTAAAGCATCAATCTTTTTCTTCAAGTCTTGAGTTGTTTCTTTGTTTGCCATAAGCTTCTCTACATACAACCCATTTAGTTTTTTTATTTCAGTGTTCTCTATTTGTAGAAAATCCCTATGTTGTTCTACAACCATCGTTTTTGTTTCAAGTGTTGGGTATAACCCAGTAAACCTTGTCTACCATCACCCATGAAATGTAGTATGTTTGTAATGTTGTAAAATGGAGGTGGTGCATTTGTAAATGGATCCTTGGGATACATTGACCCATCGGTCCACAAGTCCAAATGACGCTCTTATTTCGTTTCTTCAAAGGCTGGTACTCAGATTGTATGTCCACATGAAGATGGTAAGTATCATATGTTCTTTTACATGCACCATTTCTACTACTGTTACTGAGAATTTGAGTGTCTCCATGTGTTGTTGAAGTTGGATTAATTGGAATCCCCAAATTTGGATTAATGTTCTCATTTGCAAAGCTAGTATTTTTTGTCATCATACAATATATTAAAGAATTGAAACAAGAATTAACTTGATTAGTAAGGACATTTTTTTTAAAGTTTTAGCAGGAAAACCCCCACGGTTGAGATGATGATTAAAGCTTTCCTCAAATTTATTAAATGCATAACTACCTCAAATTTGTGAAATCTTGGTTCTGATAAGTTTTACGTGCATCCAACAAAGAATGCCACCTCATAATGAAACCTCATTGAAAGAATATGTATATTTTAATATATTTAAAATAACTATTATAATAGTAAAAAAATGATCCAAATTGTAAATTTGGGTATGTTTTAAACCTTTTTTCTTTTCTCTCTCTAAGCTGAGTTGGCACTTTTTACAGGGCCCAAAATTGAGTCCACATTTCTCCTAATGATTACCATCAAGATAATAGGTACCCAATCCCAAGAATTGATGATCTTTTGGATGAATTTAAGGGTGCTAAGTTCTTTACCAAGATTGACTTACAGTCCGCCGACTACCACCAAATAAGAATGAAAAGTGGGGATTAGCACAAGAGGTCTCTATCATTTCATGGTGATGCTGTTTGGTTTATGTAATGCACTGGCCACTTTTCAAGCATTGATGAACAAAGTGCTACAGTCATTCCTCTTCAAGTTTGTATTGGTTTTTTTTGAGATGACATCTTGGTGTATAGCAAGAGTGAAGAGGAGCACTTGGTTCATGTCAAGGGGGTATTTGATGCATTGAGAGACAACCACTTGTATGCCAAAGAAACCAAGTGTAAATTCATGGCAAAAGAGGTGGAATACCTCTTTTGCCATGAATTTACACCTCTTTTGCCATGAATTTACAACCACTTGTATGCCAAAGAAACCAAGTGTAAATTCATGGCAAAAGAGGTGGAATACCTTGGTCACATTGTGAGCATTGATGGCATAAAGGTGGACCCCAAGAAGGTGGAATGTTTGAAGAATTGGCCTACTCCCACCAATCTCACTCAAGTGAGGGGATTATTAGGTCTCTCATCATTCTATCACCAGCTCATTGAGAGGTATGCACATATAACGGCTCCTTTGAAGGACAAGTTGAAGAAAGAGGCATTCTTTTGGGATGCAACAACACAAAAGAGTTTTGATGAGCTGAAAAGAATGCTTACTTTAGTACCTATCTTGGTATGCCCAGATTTTTCCAAGCCCTTCACTATAGAGAGCGAATGTATGTGGAAGAGGCATTGGTGCGGTGTTGTATCAAGACCATGGAGTCATTGCTTATGAAAGCCGCAAACTTGATGACAAAGAGATGGAGATGCATGTATATGATCAAGAGATGATTGCTATTTTACGCGCAATCAAGAAGTGGCACTACTATCTTATGGAAGCAAATTCTGTGTGAAGTGACCATAGGATTCTTCAATTCTTCCTATCTCAATCAAACCTCTCACCTAAGAAGAAGATGGTTGGCTAACAATATGATTTTGAGACCACATATACGAAGGGAAAGGAGAATGTAGTGGCGGATTCACGCTCTAGAATGAGGGCATGTTGCATTATAATTGGGTTGAGGAGATTCAAGAGGAATATATGCTTTATGATGAGGCTTCACAAATAGTGCAAAAATTACAACATGGTGTTTGTGATGATTTACAACATGGTGTTTGTGATGATTTACCTCATTATCAATTGCATAATGGTCTCCTCTATTATAAGGAAAGGGTGTATCTTGTACCCCACTCATCCTTCAAGAAAAAGGTCACGGATGAGATACATTCTACTCCCATGGCGGGACATTTGAGTTTCTTCAAAACCTATGATACCATGAGGAAGAGTTTCCATTGGAAAGGCCTATGGAGGGAAGTGAAAGAATATGTTGCTAAGTGTATGCCTTGTCAACTCAACAAGGTTCCCACACACAAGCTCGATGGTTTGCTTCAACCTTTACCCATTCTGGAGGGTAAATGGATGCATATTGCTATGGATTTCATTACCAGCTTGCCTTTTACCCAAGAGGGGATGGGATAGTATCTATGTGGTGGTTAACCAATTGACAAAAGCTGCCCATTTTGTACCAACAAAACTGAGACACTCGGTATCTATGGTGGCACACCAATTCATGGAAAATGTATTCAAGTTGCATGGTATGCCAAGCAAATAGTGAGGGATCAAGATGTGAAGTTTATGGACACGTTTTGGCGTACCATTAGGAAAACTTTGGACTCACAAATTGACCCTCTAAGGGCTTTCTCTCTCTTCCATAATGAATCAAGGAAAAGTGCAAAAATAATGTTATAATATTGCTCCTCTCTCTTCTCTTTTTGAATCTTGTACATCTCAAAATATTAGTCTTATAATAGATTCACTTATTATTTTATTGATGTCCAAGAACTGTACTACCAGACCTGGCTCAAAACTCGAATATCTCAAAACCAATTTTTTTATTTTAGGCTGGTTTCGAATATCTCAAAAGATATGACATTCTTAAATGCCTAGATTCATTTATGACTGAAGAAACAATCATTTCGTGATTCTAGAAGGATTTTATCTTAAAAATGGGATATCTTGATTTGTACTTTGTATTTTATAATTTCTTTTAACAAGTATGTATATCCATGCTTTATTTACATTCTGGTGTGTTTTTAAGTTTTTTTTATAGAGATTTGAAGAGAATAGATATTTTTTAAAGATTTTAAGAATGTGTTTAGATTTATTATTTTATAGAATAGTGTATTACGAATTTTTCTTTTTTTTATGATAGAGCTTCTTCTCCTGTTTAGGTCATTTCTTCTTTCCATAGCTCATTTCTTCTTCTACTTTCAAATTTGCATCTCCAAACAGTTTGTATTTCCCTCCATCTCCAAACAGTTTGTATTTCCCTCCTGTTTTGTTGCACTTGTTCACTACAAAGCTAGAGAATGAAGAGTGATTTGATTTTTTGGTGCCATTTTCTTGGAGCCAACAAACCATTTCCCTCTTCATTAATCTTGCTATCAAGGAAAGAAAAAACAAAGAGACAAAACAGAGAAGCAACAAAGAATAAAATTGGAGGTTAGCAATGTTTTGATGTTGGTTATGTTCAATTGAGTTCTATAAGTTATGTTTTCCTGTTGGTTATGTGAATTACTATTCGTAAATAATAAAATTAATAGTAAGATATGTTTTACTCTTGGTTAATAATAATAATATGTGTATTAGTGTTGGTTAATAATAATAATAATATGTGTTAAAGTTGGTGTTAAGTTACACAGATGTGTTAATAATCATGAAATTTTATGTAAGTTTTCTTGTAGGCATTGATTGTACTCAATGGAGATAGTGATGTATCTAAGTGTTTCTAGTTTTTTTTTAATGTTTTAGGAAGCAAGAAGCTCTAAGAAGAGAAGTATATACTTCCAGCTAGATGAAGAGTATGCCCCATTGTACAAGAGAATTGAGTTTTCAATGATGAATCCATCGGTGATGCAATTACACAACATAAAAGCACGAAAAAAACATATAGATCTTTGGGTTGATGGGTCTATATATCCACTTGATCCTATTACACAACAATCTCCCCAATTCTCAGGACTAACATCATTTGTCAAGTATGTTTGTGAAGGTAATGCAGGGTTACAGGGTTATACTTGGAGACTTGCAACCCAAGCTCATGTTTCTGCACAACAGATCATGAAACTTAATAGATCATTGTTGGCAAAACAAGAAGAGAACAATGTTTTGTAAGATATTATGCATGACATGGTAATGCAAAATACTAGTTTGATTAACCAAGTTAATGATTTACAGGCTAGCAATAAGAAGATGAAGACGATGCTAGAGAAGACTGTCTGTTATGGGCTCACAATGACACGGGAGGTACGTGAACGCCAAAGGTCATATAAACTTATGCACATGTTGGCAAAGACAGGTGAACAATACAGGTACTCACTAAAGATATGGTGGTCCGCGCTTCAATGCCCAAAGTTTAAGTCAGTTTTGGTGATAAAGTTATCATACAATGCTTATAAGAGGTAAGTGATTCCTTCACATCAAATGATATGCAGGGAATATGTGATAAGGTAGGAATAAGTTCTCAGTCTTATGGCATGATATACAAACATTTAGATATAAGGTTAAAAAAGTTGTTGCAAAAGAAAAGGGTATTGCCTCTTCCTAAACCATTTCATGTGGTGCAAGCACGACAATCATTAAATAGTAAGGTGGAACAATTAATTGGTGAGCCAATGCACTTATGTCACAGACATGTATGCAAGTATGGGTCAAAGGAAGCGCCGTTTGTCTTACACACAAATAACAATTTTGTATTAGATGTATGCAAGTTACAATCTCTAATGGTAAAATTTTACAGTATATCTGTTGTTGCAGAATGTGGAGGCAAGCTAAAATTTGTTTTGAAGCTTGATGAAAGTGAGGTTATCAAAGGTCAAAAGTTGGAACATGTTAGTCTAAGTCTCATGAGAAATAGAGCATTGGATCCTAACATCTTGCTTGGTTATCCTTATTACTTTAGTGTACAGACTGAGAATGAAATTTGGTGGCTTGCTGCATTTGAAGTACCAAAGGAAGATCAGGAGATTTTGAAGATTTTCTTTAACTTGACAGAGATACCTAATACAGTGCAACGGCAAAATCATGGTGAAAGTTTGCACGTGGAAGGTTATGGTGAGTATCAAGTGGAATGGCACCTTGCTGGAGATCTCAAAACTTTTAAGTGCATGTTTGGTGTATCAAATGCAATAAATGCAAAGTTTCCTTACATATATTATATGCAGTCTAGAAAGAAAGGTAAGAATGGGAAGAAACAGGCAGAGAAGGGTGTCCTACACGTGATCAATTTGTTTGCTGTGGGGGAGAAATAGTACGAGTAGATCCTAAGTGGGATCCTATTCTTGACATCCCCTTGACAAGAGTACACTTTTGCACTTTGCATGCATCATAGACAAATTGGTTATGAATATATGTGTTTTGTTTATAAAATGCAGCCATCTTCTGATGCCCAAGAAACATGTAAAAGGGTGGAAGAAGTATTATCTACTGGGATCGAGGCCAAGTAGAAATAAAGAAGGATGAAAACAATTCTGGAGCAAGCGGCAATGTACCATGCAAGCCTTGCTTTGGCAGCTCAAAAGCAAGGAAATTCCTCTTTGCACCACGAAATGAAAATGGAGAACTACTAGCACAACAACCAGAGAAATATGAAGCATGGAAAAAGTTACATAAGGTCGTTCCTGATCAAAGCAATGGAGGAAAGACTAGAGTAGCAAAAGCAAATGTGTGGATTACTCTTGATAAATTGGCAGTGCTTTTGTAGAAGATGATATTTGGACTAGATGATTCCAAGGAGTTTAAGGAGGTGATTGGTATATTCTATGCACTAGTTGTTGAAGCTTGGAATTCAAGTAGTATAACACATTACATGGTAAGTGTGACATTACAATTAATTTATATGGTTTTAGAGACTAACTATGATTACGTTGTTTATTGATGCAGCATACATTGCATGCTCATGGTCCTTACTTTGAAAATGAAGGAAGTTTAGTGATATGGTCTACACACAGGGTATGGAGAGATCTCATTGGCAAGCACGATGTGCTTTCCAAAAGACAACTGCTCATGGAGGTGGAATCTATGATGTCAATCCAATGAAACAATTACTTCTATGGTGGTATAGAAAGATAGTAATAAGGTTAGAGGAGAAGAAACCTATGTCCAATGGATCACAGGCAATACACAGAGTCATATGTGAGGTTAGAAAGGCACGATTTGAGAATTCATCACGTAGAGAGAAACATGCTGAATGATTGAGAACTCAAGAAAGAGAGGGAAGCAAGTGGAAAACCTGAGAGTCAAGTGTTTCAAATGAGCAAATGCAAGTTAAAACTCTGTAATTTTTTATTGATGCAAGTATCTCTACTAAACCAAAATGGCTTTCACATAGAGCTTGTAAACCAATGTGATATATCACCCATAATCTCACTAACTATAACCATAATATTAAATGATTTTATGTGTGAGAGTATATGCATACTTGTGTGTGAACAGTTGTGTTATTTTTAAAGTTGACTAAACTATTACTTTCAAGTGGTGAGACATTTACATTTTATAGTCTTCTAGCTTTCAAGGCATGGCACACACCAAGCAAAGTGCTAAGAGGAACCCTACTAAGACTCGTCCAACACAGCCCTAGGTCAGTATACCAACGGAGACATGTAGTGAGCGCACTCAATCTGACAATCTAGGAGGCACTAGTACAGGTACAATGCATCCACATCCACCACATCACAAGAAGCGTAGATGGAGACTAGGCACTGCTACTCTTCAAGAAATAAGGAAGTATCCGAAAAGTAAAAACTTAATCATACCGAGGGTGCCATTTTGCAAGACTAGTGAGAGAGATTGCAAGATCTCCAGCGAATGTCTCGTAATAGGTTCTATGCAAGACTTAGTTCTATAGTCAACAATGTGTAACGATGGTCAGCCCAAGCATTGCTAGCTCTTCAAGAAGTAGCTGAGGCATATTCGATGGACCTCATGCATGATGGTCAGTTGGTAGCTATTCATGCGAAGTGCATCACTCTTATGGACGAGGATTTGAGACTTGTACGAAGGATTCGTAATAATGGTGATGCCTTCAGTTTGAACATGGATAATATGATTTGAGTAAATCATATGATGCATTGTAAACCTGTGTTTCAATGTACTTGTAATCTATGAGAATTGTTTTTAATACAGGTACAATTTGATTTTTCTTTCTTAATATCTTGGGTGTTATTATCTTTTTCTCTCGTATAGTTTTTCAAGTTATCAAAAGCATTATTTTTTTGTTCACAGGCCTCATATGGATTTAGGATTTTTCACACAGCATGTATGCGCATGAAAGACTATAAGTGTATAAAATTTCAATGAATTTAGAAATTTTAAAAAATTTATTTTTACTAAAAAATATAATAAAAATTACTCTAAAAATTAGATTACTTTAAACATGGAACGAAGTTCTAGAAACCATAGGGAATTAGTGAAATGTTGCATCAGAGGGGCTCTTATAAATAAAGAAATTATTAAATATAATAAAAATTACTAAAAAAATTAAGAGTTATTTATTTTCATTCTATAAAAATAAAAATATAAGTTATATTTTCAGTTTTTGAAGTTATAAATATAAGTTTAGAGTCTTTCATTTTCATTCTATCCTTGTTTTATCTTCTTCAAGAACATGGCTCGCACTATAAGCAGACTGGCAGGAGGGTTGATCTCATGAAGGTCAGGCCCCCAGCATCGCCCACACATCACAAACGTCGATGGAGACCTGGCACCATCACTCTTTGAGAAATAAGAAAGTATCAGAAGATGACAGACCTGATTTCGAGGATACCTTTTCATCATCTCGTTAGGGAGATTATGGATGATTTGAACGAGAGCCGGATATCTTGATGGCATCGTTGGGTCGGCAATAGTGAGGCTCCCACACGATGGACAGTAGTAGCTTTGGAAACTCTTCAAGAGGCTGCTAAAGCTTTTTTGGTGCACATGTATGGTGACACAGTGTACACAGCAGTCCATGCCAAGAGAGTCACCACATGACTGACAAAGATATGCAGCTACTTCTACGCATGGTGGAAGTGAGGAAAGATTATGGTGATGAGCCGTAGTTTTAGGGAGATCTTGTAATCTCATGTATATGCCAAAAAGTAATCACATGTGATCATGATGTAAATGCTTTACTTAATGAAAATATTTTTAAAAAATCCTTGCCAAGTGTCTACTTGATTATATCTGGTAATCATAATTGTATTGTGATTTCAATTTCAAATTAATGATTAAATATTATTTGTTGATCGCACGAATACAACAAAACTTCAAAAATATATATATTTTTTATTAATATAGAAACTATTACATCATGACATAGAAGCAAGTACAAAAACCCTAAACTCTGTGCCTCTTAGTACTAGGCTTAGCATAGTCAGTAGAAGCTTTAAGCAAAGGAATTACAACAAAATTTCCATCGAGCTCAAGTTGTGGATAGCATGAAGATCAATCTTCCCACCATTAGAGCAAGGCCAACAAGTGAATGAATCTTCCCTCCACGCTGAGCTTTGAACAAATATAGGAGCTTAGAGCACTTCACAAGCACCACCTTCTCTAAGCTTGGTTTCACAGGCATGGACTTGAATGCAGCATCCTTTGTTAAAGCCTTGATCTTAATGAGAGAGACTTGTCCATCTTAGGGGAGCATACTTTGTGAAAGACAATGATGTCTTGGAAGATCTTGCCAATATACTCCTTCAAAGCTGCATCTTGGACTCTTCCTCTACCACCCCTTGTTCCACCAGCTCTTGATGCAAACTCATTGACATAGACAGCATGCAAAAATAAAATATCAAAAATTATTCCAAAATATAATTGCATGAAAAAAATTATTTTCAAATGAGTTGAAATTGTCTGTGCGAGGCCTCAGGGGCCTGGGGACCCCACACATGTAATCTGGCATGCATCGGGGCCCTCCAAGCATGCTAGCCGAAGGCTATCGAGGATGGCCCTGATTCTGCAGGGCCATCCTCACCTTCGGCTGGCATTCTTGGAGGGCCCCAATGCATGCCAGAATCAGGGCCATCTGCCAGCCTTTGGCTGGCATGTGTGGAGAGCCCTGATGCATGCCAGATTACATGTATGGAGTCCCTACGCCCCAGAGGCCCCGCACCAAAATTTTCAAGAAGATTATTATTATTTTTACGTATCTTCTCAGCCTCATCATTCTGTTTCCCAACCAGTGCATCTAGGTCTGCCCCAATGATTGCTCTATCACCATGTAGAGGGTCCGAGAGGTCAATGCGTGGTCAAGATCCAAAGAGCTCCTGTAACCTCTCAAATTCAGCATCTGAGATATCATAGTTAGGAGCAGCTTCTGTAGCACTTCTTTGGATGTGGATGATTGCAAAGACATCATCCATGCTCGTGCCATCGTATCAGGCCAATCTCAGTTACTTGTGGAGGGACATCCAGTGTCAAAGAGTCAATGAGGTCTTCATCAATGTTAAGGCTTTCTTATGTAATTCTTAGACCTTAGTCAAAGGGCTTGGGGGTTAGTTACGGGTGGATGTACCTTTTGGGATCTGAACCGAGTGGTTATTCCCTGACAGTTGCAACTAGGGAAGGACGATGATTCTGATCGCTGATGAATGAAGGAGAAGTTCTGCTATGTTTTGCTCAGTGTTTATCATGTCTTTCTTGATGTTTGTGCAATCATTATGCTATCGTGATAAATCAGAGGGTGTTGAGTGAGTATTGTTTGTTAATGTCTTGTACAGAACCTTTTAGAGGCCATTTTTAGAGGCCATGTACACACTGGCGATCCTGCGAGTTCGAATGCCCTGAGTTTTGGAAGGATATGACATATTCAGAGGACCGCTAGTCTTGGATCTGTAAAGATAATTCGGGGAATTCAAGACGATATTATACAAGGTTAAGGGCCAAAGATGCTGATGCTGCTTTAACAAGCAGGAATGATGATGAAGAAGGTGATGATTATGATTCAGATTATGAAGTTCCTCCATGAACAAGTGGACCTTTGGAAACTGTTTTGGAAGAAGATGTAGAGGAGGAAACATTGGATCAAGAAGCAGAGGATATTGATGTGATGAGGAAGAAGCACATGATTAGTTTGTGGATGCTGTTCTAGGAGAAGGGATTCCGACAGCTTCGGTACAATCTGAATCTGATTCGGGCATTCCAATTTTAAATAGTGATTCAAATGTTAATGCAGAGGCAGGAAGTGTTGGGGATGCTCAAAATCCACCAGTATTCTTAAGCACTTTCAGGACATTTCTTGGAGGAACCTTATTGAACAGAGTTATCAGGGGAAGTAGTAGGAGAAGGTTGCAGTTTCAACCATTACCAGTCTTAGCAAGGAGGCCAGTTAGAGGGGCAGCAATGAGTCCTCAAAATCCACCAGCATAGAACCCAAAGGTGAGATCAGCAAAGTTCAGGGGAAAACCCAAGGAGGACCCTGACTGCCATGTAGCCCAATTCCAAACAAGATGGGAGGCTAGTGGCTATGACACACTTTATGGGCAAGAGGTGAAGAAGAGGCAGTTTGCTGCTACCCTAGAAGGCTCAGCAATGGATTGGTTTAGCCAGTATGGTTTGGGACATTTTGGAAACTTTGATGCTTTGAGAGAGAGTTTTCTTGCCAGCTTCAGAAGGGAGAAAATAGCCAATGATATCATAAATAAAATTAAAGATCTTCAACAAAAAGAAATGCTAGTAGAGGACTATGCTCAGAAGTTCAGGGTTCTCTATAGAAGATTGGAAGGAGCAGATAGGCTTTCCAATGAAATGCTAGCTTCCTATTTCCTGAATGGATTAAGGAAGATAATCAGATCAGCAGTGGCTAATGTAGACATTGCTGCAGGTTTTGATGCTTTGGTGCAAGCAGTAGTAAGAGTGCAAAAGAGGTTGGGTGTTACCAAGAAGAAGAAAAAGAAAAAGAGGTCTAATTCAGACCTGGACTCTGACTCTGATGAAGACACAGACTCAGAGAGCTCTGATGATAATTCAGAATATAATAGTGACTCAGATTCAGATGGTGAATCAACTAGCCAGAAAAGGAAAAAGAAGAAGAAATCTTCTAAGTCCAAAGATAAGGGCAAAAAGAAGAAGAAAGGATTGGATGATGAACAACTGTTAAAGAGGCTTAAAGCATTGAAGTATGCCTCAGCATTAACAAATGACAGACCAGTGTGTCAGATATGCTCAAAGGAAGGACATTTAGAAACCAATTACTGGTATAACCCAAATTTCAGAGGAAGAGTTCCCCTCGGTGTACAAAGGTCAAAGCAGCAGCAGGAAGAAACTTCATCTAATCAAGTCTTCCCTGCTCAAGCTAGAGGACCAAATAGACAGTTCAGATCACAGCCTAGACAAACATGGCAATCAGATTTTAGAGGAGAATTGAAGTGCACTTATTGTGACAAAGAGGGCCATAGACAGGGCCCAGCTTGTCAGTTATGGTGTAAGCATAGGATAGAGAGGGGTATCCCAATTGTAAGGTACCCTGTATAGCAGATCAAAATCAGAGAGGAAAGATGCAGCAAAACCAACAAATAACACAGTTAAATGCAGTGACAGTGATAGAGGACCGGTTTTAGAGCAACTTTGATATGGTTGAGAATGTTGCTTGTGATTGTTCTGGATGTGGTCCATGCAAATGATAAGGATGGGAAACAACAGGTTCCCGCCTTGGCAGTGACAAGAGCTACAAAGTTGAATAAAGGTCCAATTCAAGGGGTGGATTAGGAGAAAGTTAGAAGCAAGGTTCAGAGGAAGTTGGACAAGAAGAAGCCAGCTTTGGAAGAACTATTGTCAGAATAAATAGAAGAGGTTTGTGAAGAACAAGGACAGGACAAAGGAGAAGATGAAATTTCTATGGTTGACTCACTTTATGAAGCTCTGTTACATTCAGAAATTCAGATTTCTCTTGACCAATTGCTAACATTAGTACCAAGGTTCAGAGATTTGCTGTTTCAACAAAGAATTCTTCAGCAGAGAAAAGGTGTTGATTCACCTCAAAGTAATTTTTCAATGAGCAATATTGTTCAGGTGGAAGATGTTGATTTCAAAGTTCCTACCATATCAGTCAAATATCAGGGCCAGTCCATACATGGAGTTCTTTTGGATGGTGGATCAGGAGTTAACATACTTCCTGAGTCAGTTTATATTCAATTTGGGAGCTAAGAGTTGCATCCAGCACCTTTTCAGCTTAAAATGGTTGATCAGAGGAGATTACAACCTTTAGGTTTGTTAAAAAACCATGAGATCTTCATTGCAGGATTGAAGTTTATGGTCAACTTTGTAGTACTTAGGATCAGGGAGCTTGGCCTACCCAATGCTCCTTGGAAGACCCTGGTTCAGGCAGGCTAAGTTAAAGTAAGATTGGGGAGCTAATATGGTGATCTTGAAACAGGGGAACCAGAAACAGACTTTACCCATGACATTTACTATAACTATGTCAAAGGAGCAAAGAGCTTTGTGGGCACAAGGCATACACTTGGCAGATGAAGTAGAAGATGATGAGGAAGAGGAATATTTGAAGGCCAATCCAGCAGTTGTCCCAGTGTTTGATATAAATGTGATGACTATTTTGGGAGATTATGAGGATTGTTTTGCTGTAGGCTGTAGAAGAGGAGACAGACCAAATTACATGATATTCAAACAGGGACTGAGATGACTAAGGAATAGTTCAGAGTTCTACAGGAATCAGAGCTGTCACAGTCAGAGGAGATGCAGAATGGTCTATCAACTGATTAGGCTATTGCAATAGCAGAGCAAAGATATGAAAACAGTATGAAGAAATCAGCTAGAGTTATGGAGGATGATCTGAATGAATGGAATTTGGGAACAGAGAATGACCCTAATGTTGTCAAAGTTAGTGTTCATGTGGAAGGAGAATTCAAAGACAATATTCTGAAATTATTAATGGAATACAAGGACATTTTTGCATGGGAATATTCAGACATGAAGGGGATTGATCCTGCATTTTATTCCCATAGGATTAATTTGAAGCAAGGATGCAAAGCCTGTTATCCAACAGAGGTACAGAATGAATCCTAACTATGAAAAGCAGGTTAAAGATGAAATTGACAAGCTGCTCAAGGTGGGATTCATTAAGCCTGTACATGAAGCAACATGGCTATCTCCAATTGTAGTAGTTTCCAAGAAAAATGGAAGAATCCGAGTTTGTGTCGATTATAGAAAGCTCAATGTAGCCACCATCACATATCCTTTTCCATTACCTTTTGCAGATACTCTGCTAGATTCAATTTGCAGGGCATCAAATGTATAGTTTTCTGGATGGGTTCTCAGGATATAATCAAATCAGGATGATGCACCCTGATGATGAACACAAAACAACCTTCATTACAGAGTGGGGAGCATTTGTGTTCACAGTAATGAGCTTTGGATAAAAAAATGGACCACCAGCTTTCTCAGAGGTGGCAAGCAGAGTGTTTGAGCCCTATTTGTCTTCTTTTATGAGGGTATTTATGGATGATTTCTGTGTGTTTGGATCCAAAGAGATGCATTTGGAGCACTTGAGGAAAGGTTTTGAGAGATGCAGGAAGTATGGTATGTCATTGAATCCATACAAATGTGCAATTGCAGTTAAAAGAGGAGTCTTGTTGGGCCACGTAATTTCAGAGGAAGGTATACAGGTGGATCCAAGAAAAATTCAAAGCATCATAAAGTCCAAGAGCCCAGTGAATCTGAAGGAAACATCTAGGTTTGTGGGTCAGATCAAGTGACACAGTAGACATTTAAGATATTTGTCAGATGTATGTGCACCCTTGTCACATTTAACCAAGAAAGGAGTAGAATTCAGGTGGTCAGAGGCCCAGGAAAAGGCATTTCAGACTTTAAAGAAGATGGTGGTGGTAGCTCCAATTTTGCAGCCTCATGATTGGTCTTTACCATTCCATGTATTTGTTGATGCCTCAAACATTGCAGTAGGAGCTATTCTTATGCAGGCAAAAATCAAGAATTGGTTCAGACCTATCTACTATGCAAGTAGAATGCTAACTTCAGCTAAGAGGAATTACTCAGTTACAGAGAGAGAAGCTTTGGGCATGGTGTTCTCTTTACAAAAATTTAGACATTATCTCTTGGCTAACAAAGTCTTTTTCCAGGTTGACCATCAAGCTTTGTTATTTCTTGTGAAGAAACCACAGTTGATAGGAAGGTTAGCAAGATGAATGTTGTTGTTGCAAGAATTTGACTTTGTGATAGTACATACTCCAGGAAATCTGCATGCTGTGGCTGATTATTTAAGCAAACTTGAAAGTAAGGAGGATGCTGCAAGAGTTAATGATTATTTCCCTGACTCCTGTTCAGAGCTGGAGCTTTGACTCCTTTTATGATCAAATGTTGCTGTTTCTCACTGATGGATTGCTACCAGAAGAGATGAGTGTGGATCAAAAAAGGAAGTTTGTGCTGAAAAGCAAGCCATTTTTAGTCATTGCAGGAGCATTGCATAGAAAGGGGATAGATCAGATAATAAGAAGATTTGTTCCTGATTTTGAACAAGGAGTAGTGGTACAAGAGGCACATGCAGGGTTGTCTAGAGGTCACTTCTCAAGGGAGATAACAAGAAAGAAGATTTTACAATCAGGTATGTGGTGGCCAATAGTTTTGAAGGATGCTCACACATATGCCAAGGAATGTTTGGTTTGTCAGCAAGTGGGCCAACCCAATTCTAAAGATAGGATGTCAGACCACCCTGTGCTACCTCTAGATCCATTTCAAAAATGTGGATTAGATTTTGTGGGTCCTATCAAGTCAAAGAGCAAGACAGGTAAGAGTTATATTCTGGTGGCTACAGATTACTGTACTAATTGGGTGGAAGCAGTGGCTCTTAGAGATAATAAAGCAGCTAGTGTGGCCAAATTCTTGTATAGTAATATCATGACAAGGTTTGGATGTCCCATTGAGCTTGTCAGTGATTAGGGAACACACTTCTTGAATGATGTTATCACAGAGCTGACTCAAACCCATATGATTTTGCATAAGAAGTCCACTCCCTATCATCCTCAGGCAAATGGACAGGCTGAGAGTTCAAACAAAATCCTGCTTAAAATCATTAAGAAGATTGTTCAGGACAACAAGTCTAATTGGGATATGAAATTGGACTTAGCTTTATGGTCATTTCGAACAGCCTTTAAAGTAACCACTAGAATGACTCCTTTTAGGCTTGTTTATGGGTTAGAAGCAGTAGTACCCATGGAGTTTGTGGTGCCTAGCTTGAGAGTTGCTGCAGAAAGCAGGCTTCCACTCAGAGAATCTCTGATCTATAGACAGCACAATCTGAATCAGTTGGAGGAAGACAGCGCAATGAGTGCTTATGTTTCAGAGATCATTCAAAAAAGGAGACAAGCTTGGGTAAATAGGAATGTCAAGTTCAAAGTCTTCAAAGTGGGAGATTGGGTCATGCTTTGCAATTCCAAGTTAGGGGCCACACCCAGGGAAGTTGAGGCTCAGGTACATTCGGCCCTATAGAATTGAAAAAGACTTGGGGCAAGGAACCTTCATGCATTTAGATGCCTTTGGAACATTGGTACCAAAGGGGGTGAATGGGTTTAGACTTAAGCCATTTGTGGGCACTCCCCCTGTAGTTCAGAGTACATGTTCAGATCAGGATGGAGCAAAACATCAGAGAACCGAGGAAATTCAGAGCTTGTGTGTGGAACAGAGTCTGTATGGATTTTTCAATTTGAACGATGGGAAATATATTTTGCATGAGCCGGCTGTCAATTGGCTTGATTTAACTTTTTGTCCGACATTATTTGCGGTAATGGCCGACGTGATGCATGAGAATCCCTATAAACCCGTAGCAATTAGGGGACAACATGCACGACTTCATCCAGCTCGTTCTAGCGGTGCATGGAAGAGGAGATTGCATGAGGAGACATTTGCGTTTCAGAGGCGTCCATTCCAGAAGCCTCATTGTGCTGTGTGCTGTGTGCCTCATTCTTTTTCTCTTTGTTCTACTTATCCCCCTGGTCACATGCCCCGTAGTTCTACCACTAGGCCAGACCTTCTTGCTCTGAATACTGTTAGGCAGAGGTTGGCCATGGTGAAGGGTAAGCAGGCTATGCAGCAAGGGCGACCTAAGGTGGAGACCACATCAGTTCGTCGACGGTCCCTGCGAGAGCATTCAGTACTAAGCAAAGAAGTGGAGCAGTGTTTTAGCTCGGATTCTGAAGAGACGGGACAACAGGAGGAGACTTCTACGAAGGATATTTCTACTACTGTGGGTAGCCTGATGGAGAACTTTGCACCCTAACATGGATTTGGAGAATAACGCAAATAATCAGTGGCTTACTTCAATTGGGTTGATCGGATATGCAAGATTAGCTTGGGCTGAGTGGCAAGACAATATCTATGCTCCCACATAGCTCTGCTGAGAAAGACAGAGGGAGTACTCAAAGGAGATAAAGCGTAACCCGAGCTTTGATTTCTCAGGTATTTGACTTACCTTTTAACCCAAGTTTAGAAGCTTTGAATTTAGTTTCTGATGAGGATATGGAGAGAGAATTTGGGAACCTGTGGGCTGCAGACATTATTATCATTTGAAGATAGTAGAGGCCTCCAGGAAGCAGCAATTGCGATGGTTCATGGAGCGTGTTCTTTTACTTCAAAAGGTTGACTACATGTCAAAGGAATCTTATACCCTTTTAGCTGCAGAACAGAGGCATGAGTGGATGTGGATTGGGCCACTGTGGTACATCAGAGGATTATGATTGAAGTGGATGTGGATTGGGCCACTGTGGTACATCAGAGGATTATGATTGAAGTGGGAGAGAAGGATAAAAGGAGAGCAGTTAGTAAGAGTAGGCTTGGCCCTTTCCTCAAGGCCTTATTTGATTATGACTCTTTTCAAACAGCTATACCTGCAAAGCCTGTGGACCCTAGACTTTCTTCACATACATTGGCTCTGACTCTGAAGAGGAAACTTAGGGATAGACAGTTGACAGAGGAGGAGCAGAAAACAGTGGGGTGTCTCTTGGAGGCAAGTTATAGTTTGGAAGAGGCTACAACTTCTGTGTTGCAGTCTGCGATAGATGAAGATGATGAACCATTTTTAGGGGCAAAAGTCTCTAGGATAGGGCAATCTCCGACTCCTTCTCAAACCAAGTTGGGGAAGAAGATACATTTGATTGAAAAGGAACATGTGGCAGGAGGCAGCAAAAGATATAACCTATTGAAGATGCAAGGGATGCCTTCTTCGACGGTGACTCCGTTGGCAGCAAAATCTGGTTCAGAGCAGTCTTGGACTGTCACTACAGAAAATGTGGGAGATACTCTTGTATTTTTGAGAAAGTTTTGTCTGCAAGCAGCAGCAAGTTGAAAAGATTAGGGAATATCAAAATAGAGCCTATGTGGAAGAGCAATTGCAAAAGGCTAATGATCAACTTAGACTAATGCTTGCAGAAAAAGCTTAAGAAGTTGAAATGTTGCAGAATCAGATAAAAGCTCTGAATGCTGACATGGCTAAGTTGAAAGTTTCTTCAGGCAAGGAGATCTTTGAACAGACTAGTCAGTTGGTTAAGAATAGATTGTCTCTGAAGTTATTTGAAGAATGGACAACATCTTTGAAGGATAGTGTAGAGTCAAAGATGCAAAGATTTCTTGAAAGACAGGTGGAACTTGAAATAGAGAATAGGATGCTTTTAAATAGATTGGAACCCTTAGAACAGATGAAGGAGCAAATATTAAGTGAGCATGAACAACTGTCTGTAGGAGGTGTTCTGAAGCAGATGTGGGGAGAATCAAATCAGAAATGATTCAGCAGGGGATCAGTGATATGGAAAGAGATCAGAGAAAGAATTGGGCAGTTTGTTTTCAAGCCATACCAAAACCTCAAAGGAGTTGTGAACACAATGGAGCAAGAGGTGAATTTGAAGCGCATTGCTCAATTGGAAGCTGAGGTGGTACAGCTTAAAGTCCAAATTTCAGAGCAAGGTAGATGAAACAGAGGATATGCTGGAATATAAGAAGCCGAGTGGTATAATCAGGCCAGAGGAGTCCCATATGATGGGGATAGAAAGTCCTAGTTCTAATCCTTTTAAGCTTGTTAAGTTGAAATCGTCTGCTGTGCTGCTGCAGGGAAGCTGAAGAAGATTAGAGCCCTTTTTCAAACACAAGAAGATTAGAGCCCTTTTTCAAACACAAGAAGAAGGAGCAGGTGCTGCTAAAGGACAAACATCTGGAGCTATTCAAAAAAAGAGCTCTGATGAGCACGTGAGCTTGCTGATGGGTTTGGATAAAGCTTTACTAGATGATGAGAACCCTGAGGCGGTAATCAACATTGCAAAGGAGGTTCAAATGGAGGTGGAAGCTCAGCAGCAGGAGGAGCAGGTCTTAGAGATTCAGACTGACCAACTGGGTCAGGCATAGTGATGCTCGGAATGTTTACCACAGTGTTTTTCAACACTAGTTTAAAAAAAAACAAAAAACAGACAAACACTAGGCATTTTCTTTTTAGGAAAATTTCATTTTGTTCTAGACACTCTCTTTATATGATCAGAGGTCTACTGTAGAAATCAGATTTTGCTGATCAGGGATTGATGGGTTCAGGTCAAATTTAGCCACCGCTGTGCCAAGTGTTAGGGCTTTCTTATGTAATTCTTAGACCTTAGTCAAAGGGCTTGGGGTTTAGTTACCTGTGGATGTACCTTTTGGGATCTGAACCGAGTGGTTATTCCCTGACAGTTGCATCTAGGAAAGGACGATGATTCTGATCCCTAATGAATGAAGGAGAAGTTCTGCTATGTTTTTGCTTATCATGTCTTTCTTGATGTTTGTGCAATCATTATGCTGTCATGATAAATCAGAGTCTGTGCTCTGAATGGTGTTGAGTGAGTATTGTTTGTTAATGTCTTGTACGGAACCTTTTAGAGGCCATGTACACAATCAACATCCTAGACAAGGTGGCAATACAACTCTTCCTCCCTCAAATCCAAGACCTCAAGGACATCCTGCATGAGCAAGTACTCAACACCATATATAGTGATGGCACTCAATGATGCAATTTTTGCATTTTCAGTAGGATGGGCTACTTCCTGGTGGATAGTCGACAAGTCCAAAGACAAGCTATGTGCCTCCTCCTCTTGCTTGTCCAGGACTGTCTCCTATGGATCCTTCTCTTCATAGGTGAGAAGAGGCACCATTGGCTCCTCATCATTCTCCTCTTCAAAATCAGAGCATAATATACAAATATCAAAGGCAATATCCCACTTAATGAGATCGATCGGGTAGTGAGGGGCACAAAGGTAGATTGGAAGGGGGGCAGAAACACGTGCAAGTGCTCTTTGCATAACCTTTCTATGGTTGTCACCACTCGTCTCATGGAGAAGAGGAACTCTAGGGGTGTCCACCACCGAGTAGTGGAGTCAAGGATAAAAAATGTGATATCATCACATCTCATGCAAAAATATGCAAGCACTAAGCTATCGAGCTTTAGAGTCCTAAATATATTCTCTAGCTCAACACTATAACAAAACCTAGGGTAAATCTGGTCCCACATCTGATCGTAATGGGTTTCACTCATCCACTGTGCGAACGCATCATGATGAGAATCCATGGTGAAGGTGTAAAGGGAGCAACAAGCAAGGTGGATAGAAAGTGAGATAGAGAATGCAATAGAAGTGAATGAAAATAACCCCTACTTATACTTATAAATATAAATTTATATATTATTCCATTAAAACTTTAATAAAGTAATATATATTTTATTAAAATTTTAATGGAGTAATATTTATTTCATTAAAACTCCAAGAGCTCCAACACATCCTGCATGAGGAGGTACTCCACCCCTTCAATGGTGATGCACTCAATGAAGCTAATGGTGGGTCATGACTTTGGAAATCATAAATCATATTTATATTTCTAGGATAACTAATTATATTATTGTTTACACTTAAATATATATTTATACTTATATTTACAATTATACTTACTTATACTTATATTTACAATTATACTTATACTTATCTTTATTTTCTTACATATTAATGGGTTCGAAACACAGTAAACTTAAAAAAACCACTATAATTTATGAAAATAAAATAAAATAAAATTTACAACACTTTTAGAGAAACAGTTTTTAATATTCACTTGGAAGAATAAGAATTACATGGATCTACAATATCAAGGATGTGTGGAGCAATACACTGCTTGCATGTTTTGCAATGTTCACTTCGACTCCCAACCTTCTTACCATCCAACTTGAAATAAAAATTACAAGGGGGATCATTGGACATGAGTTGGATTTCCTGCCTAAAAAAACTAAGGGGACAATGAATTTCTACATTAAAGCTAAAAGGTTCATGACCCTCCCAAAGAATATTCACATCAATGAGTGCTGCATGCATGCCATCTCGCGTGTCTTGGTCCAAGCTAAGCCACTCCCCTCGTAGAAGTCGCCATCTCCTATACTTGAAGCAAATGCACAAAGTTTGTCTTGTAATGAAGTACCTGTCATTAAAAACAAACAACCAACATAAAAACATAAAAACAACAATCAACAATCAACAACAAACATAAAAACATAAAAACAACAACAACAATCAACGATCGGTGTCTTGTAATGAAGTACTTATGAATAAAAACTATAAACAATCAACATCAGTGTAATCTTACCTAAAGGTAACGTCTGACATAGTGATTCTGCACTCAATGATATCATCATGGTGAGTTCTCTTGAGATGCCATGACTCACCTAGTAACTGAGTCATCCAATCCTCAGATGGGCACTTGCATTGATACGTAATCTCAGTTTTCTTTACTACTTCACAGGATCCAAACAAATGTGCAAACAAACTAACTGGAACAAACCAACTGAGATGCACATCTCTAGAGTATGTGGAGGGTTTCATGGCAGCATGAACATCAGTTTTTATCTTTATCCTACATGATTCTGACATGTTTAAGCTAGGATTATACCATTCCTGGTGACTAGACAACGGTGGTATTGGAATGTACTCCAAACTATGTCTCTCCACAACATATGTGGAATCATAAAGGTAAACATTTTGAGATGCCAATTTGCTTGCACTCTTGTTGCCATAGATCAAGGCACCTATCTCTACATGTAAAACATTTAGCTTTCCACTTAAGCACTCTACATTTTGCCATTCATGTAGAGTTGATGGATATAAAGCTGCAAGCAACAAACATGCTTGTATTAAAACTCTATCTAATAACCATGGACTCAAAGCACAAGAACACAAAGCACAGAGATATAAACTTACTGTTAGGCTTATGTCTCGCACTGAAGTTGTCATGATGCACTCGAATCTCTTTGTGCATAAAAACATGCTGAATGAAAGCCTCTGTTATTTTACCATTGGTACGTCTCCTGAACTCTATGATTCTACCTTTCCATTGTTTGTTGGGGTCTGTTACATCTTTAATCTTGACCTTGAAGCTCCGATGAGTACTTGGTCTCATTAAAATCCAATTTAACTTACTGTATTGATCAGGGATCCAATTACCTTCATCATCTCTCCTATTAAACACCTCCACTGTGTGAAGATTACTGATATTCCTCCTCCTTGAAGATATTTACAATAAAAAACAAAGCACCAAATTGACAAAGTTAGACTGCATGATTAATAAATGTCTATGTTAAGATTGTAAGCAACAAATAAACATTATAACAATAAGTAAACAGCAACCTATTGCTTTGATTCACACAACCTTGTTGCTTACAACCTATGAAAATGAACATAAACACATCAAGACAAAACATAAACAAACCCTAAACCTATGATCATTACTCACAAGTATTTTATGTCACTTAAAATCAAGATAGTTATCTGTGGTGTAGAGAAGATTATAAGCAACAAATAAAGATTAAAACAACACGAAATAAACAGCAACTTACTGCTTTGATTTGCACAATCTTGTTGCTCACAACCTTGCTCCTGTGAAAATAAACAACAACACATCAAGACAAAACATAAACAAACCCTATCTTACATCAAGACAAAACATAGACAAACCCTAAACATATGATCATTACTCATAAGAATTTGATGCCACTTCAGATCAAGATAGCTATTTGTGGTGCAAAGAAGAGAAAGTTCATGTGAGAAAACGTACATAACTCATAGAGGTTTTGTCCAAATGAAATGAAATTTTATGAGGAGAGAGCTATGGTGGAGAACAACATACCTGTAAAATTTCATGAAGAAAGAAGCAGAGTTGCACAAGATATGGCAAAATTGAATTCCGTAAAAAAAAGGGGTGAAATGTAAAGGTAGTGAAATGCAAAAGGAGGGAAAGTAAAAAGTTAAACATAAAAAAAGGAAAAAAAAATTCGGTTTTCAAACTTCCACAAGGTACATCTGACATGAAAGATATGAAATCTAACATTTCTCTATTTTTAAAAGATATGGGCTCTATTATTTTATTGTCTTAAGAGATTTGGGCAAAGATATGACAAAAAGATCCATGTTACATGGATCTAGAATCCCAGCTCTCTTATTGTTTAGGCTAATCTTTTTTTATTCACTCCTTAAGGGAAAAAATGGAGAGTCCATATTAATGATTGTTTGATAGCATGGACACTAAGTTGACTCCTAGTACAGCCTATCATCCGGAAACCGATGGTCAAACTAAAAGGGTCAATAAGTGGCTTGAGACTTACTTGAGGCATTATTGCTATGAAACGCAACATGCATGGGATGATCGATTGCATTTGGCAGAGTTTGCCTATAATAGCACCTATCATAATAGTATTGGAATGTCGCCTTTTGAGGCTATGTATGGCTATAAGGTGCATGTACTGATTGTAGCATTCAAGCAAGATAATGCGAATTCACATGCAAGGGATGAAGTGGAAAGAATGCAAACTCTTTTGCAAACATGCAAACAGAACATCAAGAAGTCTCAAGAGAAGATGAAGCATTATGAAGATGCACATCGAAGGCCATTGGAATTCAAAGAAGGAGACTTTGTGTTCTTAAGGATACCTAAGACTCGATATGGATCTCTCAAAGGTAGTATCAACACAAAGCTTGAGTTGGTGAAATGGCTTATTAATTGCTACTTCCAACTACCATAAGAATACATGATGTCTTTCATGTATCACATTTGAAGGCATATGTTGGGCCGAAGGTCCAAGTATTGGATGAGCTTTCTCCCATGAGTGAAGATGGCATGGTGGAGTACATACCTGAGAAGGTGTTGGGAGAAAGAGAGAAGGTGTTACGCAACCGCACTTTGTGTGAATACCTTGTCAAATAGAAAGGTTTACCTCAAGATGAAGCAACATGGCAGCCCGCCTCTATGTTGGAGGGGATAGAACACCTTTTTGATACATCCAAGGTGCATTCTTGAACTAAAACAGAAAAAAACAACTTGCTGTAATTTCCTGTTATTAGGCATAAAAGAGGCTTAAATGGATGCAATTGACATATACACTTCTTAGCCATGATTGTCAATGTGTTGGGGAGCATTTCATGAAGTTTTGGAGGTCTCAAAGACTCAAATGATGCTGTTTTGAATAGCTTTGGCAAAAAGTGTGAAGTGATTAATGTTGATGCTTATGCAAACCATCTATGCTATGGTTCTACTTTGAGCATGTTTGGAGGACAACACATATTTGGGTGGGGATGGTTTGCAATAAAGTGGTGGATATAAGTTGTATATATGAGTCCAAGTACCAAGCATAAGTTGTATAGAGCCAAAGGGTAGAGTATAAGTGGGGACATAGGCTTATGGGCCAAAGGCCAAGTAGGGTGGACATTAATAAGTGTGTGAAAAGGGGACCATGGTATATAGGCCAATGTGAATAGCTAATCACAATTGACTCATACGAATCAAATTTACAAGAAGTTAATCAACTTTCATGGCAATCTTGCCCTTCTCCCTACTCATGGATGGTGCTCCTACACCCATGTTGTCACTCCATTGCTTTGAGAGGCCACAACTAGTTCTTTACAAAAACAAAGATTTCTTTGGGACCAAATCTGATATAGTGTGTGTGTGTGTGTATGTTTTCTTCCTATGTATACACGTGCACGTTTTTTCCTATGTTAGATAAATAGGCCCAAACTCGCATATTTGTACTCATTTTATTGGATGTTATTAGTAGATAACATGTGTACTTTTACCTCTTTGTAGATGGGTAGATGGGTCTACCCACTTGATGTAAAAATTGGTATGCACTATTTACACAATGTGCCCAATTGGAGGAGGTCAAGGAAAAGTGAAGTTTTTTTAACGGTTATATAATTTGAGGGCCTTCGTTTAAACATGGTCAACTTCACTTGCATCTTAGGCATGCGGGCGGTAGAAGAGCAAGTGACAAGGACAAATAAATTCCCAATGCAATTGTCTCTCAAGGGTTGTTGGGCAATGCCTTGGTGGACATGCATATCAAATAAATGATGAGCACAAGTACTCAATGGGTTACAAATTAAGGCTTGTCTCCATGGTATACATTCGTCCTAGGTTGGGGGACTAGTATTCTAAAATATATTTGTTTCGATATCTCTAAATTTGTATCCTTCAACTTTAATATATTTAATAATTAACGCCATGGCACACAAAAAAGTTCTCAATAGGGAGGGACCAACGATGAGTTAAAAAATGAAAATATTTAATTAATTAAGGTGCACACAACACCCCACTCAAGACATCATTCACATCAAGGCGGCCGCAGCAAAGAGAACCAAAATGAAGCTGGTGTCGTTGGAAGAGCCGCCAGAGTCACCATAGCCGCCACCACTGCCTCCTCGACCGCCGCCTGCACTTCCTCCTCCACCGTCGCCCCCGCCTCCGCCCCCGCCTTTGCCGGCGGCTCTATAGATAGGAGTCATCATGAGGCTAGCGGGGAGGCCCTTGCCGTGCGTAACGTTGATGGAGCACTTCATGCCACCCTTGCAGTGCTCGCCGCTGTAGGCGCCGCAGAAGAAGTAGGTCATACCGGTGCGCACCACGGGGAATGGCGGAGGAGGTGCTGTTCCACACCTCGTAGTCGTTGTCGCTGCTGCTCTCGTAATCACAAGCCTTGTACACCGTCTCGTTGAACGTCACTACGACGTCGTGCCCATCCCGCGGGTAGTTGAACACTGAAAGATGTGCGACGTACACAGGCACACCGTTATCACCACAAGGACAAGAGGAGAGATCGATTAGTTATTAACACATCAAGGTTAGCTTGGTGGCGGAACTCACGAAGAAAATCACCCAGCGTGAAGTTGTAGCCCTTTGCCCACTTTTGATAGTCCACCACGTTAGCCGTCCAGCCTTGCCCACTGTGAAGTTCCGGTAGGCAGAGACCCCTTCTTGCCTGGTCCAAGTTGCCAGAATTAGGCCGGACAATGCCACCCTGGCTCTTCCCCGGCGATCCATCTCCCAATGCGTCTACGTTATCGCTCTCTTATGAAGGTACTTTATGGGAAACTACCCATGATTATGATGAAGAAGAAATAATAGTTATTATAAAAATCAGTGTCAGAAAAAACCGCCCAATTTTAAAGTTTTAGTTATAAAACCATTAATCTGCCAGCTTTTTCTTCGTAACGGACCACAATTATTGGCGCGTCGGCTTTTTCTTCGTACTAAACGGCAACAAGTAACAAGTGAGTAGTAACTTGTAAGTACCTTAGCCACTCTTTTAGGGCAGATCTTCCGACATGAATATAGTGTGATATATGTTATTAGATCTTTATAAAATTATATGGCCCAGTTTCCATGCTGGTCTTACTTGCACCGAGCAACCAATTGTGAACTCGTCTTCGTGTAGCTTTCTTTGTTTTCTTTGCTCTTGCATTAGCTGTGTCTGTACACGTTTTTACAGCTCCAGATCTGCTTGATTTGCTTTGGCTAGTCTCATATCCCTTAGCTGAATTTCTTTGTATAGCTCTACCAATTTCTTCTTGATTGACTCTATCAGCTAATCCAGTCTTTCCTGTTACTTGCTTGCTTCTTCCTTGATGGCTTTCAACTCATGTTGGGTTTAAATTTCTACAAGCTGGGAGTTTAACTTCGAGCTTTCTTCTTTTAAACTGCGTAGCTATGCAACTTCTTTATACTGATGGCTTCGTGTTGCTCTGCTACTACATCTAACTTCTATCCGGGACCTTGTTTTTGGGGAGGTTTTCTTCTTCGCGGCTTTCTCTTCTAGCTAAATTAGCTTTGTTTTTTGCTTGTCTAACTTTGCATAAGCTTGTGTGAGTGCCTTGTGTGTGATTTTGAATGCCTCTTCTAGCTCTAGCATGGTAGTCTGTCTGACAGTATTGCACATACATTTGTTTCTCTAAGATAATGATTTTCTCTTTCAGATGGTCTGGTGACATTTGATCTATGGCATAGATAGTGCCAACTGTTATTTTATTTATGAGCTCCAGTTGCTGTATTGTTCTTTCCCCTTGGATAGTGTCAGCTTTGTTTTTTGCTGCTCATTTTCCAGCTGCCTTTTACGTATTCCTATCTGTTTTTGTTGGTCCAATGGCAATTGTTGATCCGTTGAGCATTTTCCAGTGGCACCTTGGCTGACATCTGTTTCTAGAGTAGTTCCAACCTGATGCGTACAGATCCTCGAGTCTATGAACGCTTCACTATCTTATTCATCCACACAATATAGAAAATGTTGATTCTTTATTGATTTATACGTATATAAACATCGTTGCAAAACCCCAACATGCGTTGGCTGTTGCCCTCTTTCTATTGAAACAATCATAAGATCATGAAACAATTATAAATAATTGTTACAAATAAGATCATGTCCTAGTCATTTGAATATTCACAAATAAATATGTTTACTGCACTATAATGAAATCTTCATTATTAAGACACTCTCCATTACATCCTGATCGGGGTCAATACAAACAATGTTCATGTCTAATTTTTTTGCTACCATAGCACAATCTCCACATCCAGCATAAATCTCTACTAACATTTGCCCTTGCTTTACATGACGGCTCAACAAGCTATCCCAAAATTCATATCCACGCTGAGATCCACCTATAAATAAAACACCTTTCTTAATTCCACCAAAAATTGTAAGGCCCTTATTTAGGAGCATATGAAGAGTTAACTCCATACCTCGCTATGCAGTTAACTCCATACCTCGCTATGCTGTCCCATCTGGGCATTTGCCCTAGTGCATCATGTTGCAAGGATCAATGATATGATCAGGTGAGAAAGGTTGTGTATTCCCAAGTATGCTCATGAATCTACGTAGCAGCAAAACGATGGTATATATCTGCGCACAAAAGTATGGGGGTGATTTTTTGTAGCAAAAAGTGATGCTCAATGGAAACCTCTATGGTTTGTGTTGCTTACCTCTTGTCCAAAGGCCCTTCCAATCTGTGTTATAGATCGCACATTCACCAAGGTGTCCAAGGAGAAGCCAGAACACTCGGCATGAACTATAATGGTTGCCACTTTATACACAGTACTACCGATGATAATAATAGAGCCATTGTCGTCTAAGATGGTCTCAAAACTCTGAAGCAATGCATACTCCTCTCCATCTATGTGGCATTAATTAGAATGACATATAAAAAAACGTAAGCATGACATACACACACACACAACATATGCACAACAACACACAAGGTCTTAATGAAGGGAAAATAATCTCATCACTCACATGTGCAGAGATTCCATGGTGGGACAATGTCATTGGGGAAACCATAAACAGAACCTCCTATGGGCAACCTCACTACAATATAATCACATGCTTTGTACCTTTAACAGTAAAGGTCCTGTCTCCTACGTTGGCCTTGAGCAACATATCAAAGACATGTTCTAGCTCCGGTGGACACTACTGGTACACGACCTATCTTCAAAGGATCCCCAACACATGACATCATGTTTGTAGAATGATGTCCTACCACACCATGTTGAGTAGAGTTCTACATTAATTGTTATTATAGGATATAAAAGACACACCTTTACAATCATTTCACATGTGGTCACAATTGATTATTATACTTGTTAACACCCGAGACGGTAGAGGAACTGGCACTTTAATGTTCTCGCTGGGCACACTGAGGACTACTATCATGGTACATCGAGATGCTCATATAAAGTGTACATTTTGTAAGTGCATATATCACACAAATACTTTACATTATCATTACCAATGAGTAAAATCATACTTGGCAAATTCATTTGGATTAGAGTCATGTCACCCAGGCTAGGTGGTTGAATTGGTCGCAATGGTGCATTTGGCGCTTCACCTCTTGCCAAGCTTATCTGAATCCATAACTTAATCTATGTTAGTATGCAAACAATGTAGCAATAATACCAATGAACCATAAGTAAAAGAGTGTCCTGCCTGTGTTGCTGCATGAACAACTTCTTCAACTTTTGGGGTTGTCTCAATATTGCATGTGCTATCAAGAGAATTGCTTTCGTCATATTATAATGGAGAGTTATCAGAGTCGTCCTCTTCATGTACTGACGTTCCCTTCATCATTACATCATTATCATCCTCTTCCTATATGGACAATCTATCTACTAGGGGGTCAATATCTCGGGTGGCTGTGAGAGGTACTCATCCTATTATTCACGAATTGTAACAATAGTGGATGATATGCAAATGTTTATCATATATTGCAAGTGTCTGAATAAACTTGCATTTGCTACATTTTCATTGAAATTATTATTTAAACAAAATAGAGTACTTTGTAAATATCAAGAAGATAGGAGAAGTTATTATTACATACTTTTAGGGATTTGTGAATCCTTCAACCTCTGCAAATCGTTATCGATCAAAATATCCGAAATCTGTGCTTTGTGGTCATTTAGCAATGAGCTAGCTCATTTAGCAATGAGCTAGCTGCCAAGCTAGCTCGTCTGTTGCTTGTAAAATAATAGACAGAGAAAATAGTGTAGGATTTCTTACTCAAAGAAACCTTCTCCTTCATTGTGCAGGGTCTGCAATCACCACTTTCTTTTATCTTTATAAAATGCCGTTCTGAATCTCTCTTCAAACTCTTGTGTAGACAATCTATCTACTAGGGGGTCAATATCTCGGGTGGCTATGAGATACTCATTCTATTATTCACGAATTGCAACATTAGTGGATGATATGCAAATGTTTATCATATATTGCAAGTGTTTGAATAAACTTACATTTGCTACATTTTCATTGAAATTATTATTCAAACAAAATAGAGTACTTTGTAAATATCAAGAAGATAGGAGAAGTTATTATTACATACTTTTAGGGATTTGTGAATCCTTCAATCTCTGCAAATCGTCATCAATCAAAATATCCGAAATCTGTGCTTTGTGGTCATTTAGCAATGAGCTAGCTGCCAAGCTATATAGACTATCCTTTGTCAAACAATCCGGTTTCTCGTCCCAATTGCACTAGTCATCTGCAACACAACACCATAATTAAACCGCAACATTAAAACCATAAAATGTTGTTGCTTGCAAAATAATAGACAGAGGAAATAGTGTAGGATTTCTTACTCAAAGAAACCTTCCCCTTCATTGTGCAGGGTTTGCAATCACCACTTTCTTTTATCTTTATAAAATGCCGTTCTGAATCTCTCTTTAAACTCTTGTGTAGACAATCTATCTACTAGGGGGTCAATATCTCGGGTGGCTGGTGAGGTACTCATTCTATTATTCACGAATTGCAACATTAGTGGATGATATGCAAATGTTTATCATATATTGCAAGTGTCTAAAGATTGAAGGTTTACTTGGAATACTATTTGGGAAACTTTCGAAAGCTCGCAATTATACCAGGATGGGTAGCCCTTTTTTTTCTATATTGAGGCATGCTTATCCATCCATGCCTTGTTCACCTCTCTAGTGTGCTTCATAATTGTTTCTTTATTTCCCAGGTCCAAGTTCCCTAAGGAGGCACACTTTGTCCACCAGGGAGGAAGAAGAATCACAGCCCACTTCATTCATGCTACAACAAAAAAATTTAAGGTCATGATGATGAAAGATTAAAATATAGTACGTCAAATATTCCTAATTTAAAGAGTCTTAAAACATATATTCTCTTACCTGTTTAAGTGAGCGATTGCTGTGAGAATCTCCCTCTCACTATCCTCATTGAATTCAATAAGGATAGCGTCAACACAAGGATATCTTGATGCGACATTCTTGAATGCTACAGTTAGATAGTTCAAATTTAATTAGTCCCAAAACTATTTTATAAAACAAAAGATCGCATTCAAAAAAGTAGGCAGTTTAAGTAGACTCACATCTATTAATCTCCTCCATCCATGCCACAACTCAATGATTGCCATCCCACACATAGAACATCTTGTTGCTCATGAATTTCCACTCTGTGCCTTTAATCATATTCTCGAACTCCTCGTTTTTCAATCACCAGGTGTCATTCCATGCAATAACATCATCTTGAGTCACTTCTCTAACAGGATTACGAGATGAAGAGATGGAGCAAATGAACCTGCATCTATTGGCAACATAGCCATTTGCATAAAATTCCCTTACCAGCTTCTTGCACCTAAACTACACTCTTCATATAGAGGGGTAAGGCACAAGTCTGCACACCAGGGAATAGGTGGCGAGAGAGCGTGGAATGCTAGCCTATTGGAAGGGGGGGAGAGAGCACGTTATTTGGGGGGAGAGAGAGAGAGAGCGTTATTTGGGGGGGTGCCCCACTAAGGGTGACCTAGTGGGCAAGCTCCACTAAGGATGACCGGGTCGCCCTTAGTGGGGCACCCCCCAAATAATGCACTCTCTCCCCCCTTCCAAATAACATGTGTTCCATGGTGCCATGTAGCCATGGTATCTTGATAAAAAAACAAGTGGTAACTATGGACCTCCTTTACATTCTCTTGATCAATTTAAAGAATCTTCAAAACCTTAAAAAAAACCGAAGTTCAAGACACCTATGTGTAAGTAATAGTGACGTCTACCCTTAGTGGGGCCTGCCCACTAAGGGCAACCATTACCCTACCCACTAAGCCCTTAGTGGGTAAGCTTAACAAGTAGTCCACCTTCCTTGTGTGTGCCAGCTTAACATGTACTTAAGGGATTAGGCAGTACATTATTTTCTTCCATCATTCCTCTAATGATGAGGAGTTGCCACTTTCTATCTTTCAACAACGAGTTGACTTTGTAAGCATAACTTTGTAATTGTGGCTAAACTTAAAGGAGAGACCTTTATTATTATGATGATGACAATGACCATGATGATGATAGACATGCTCAGATGTTGCATTTGAATCTTTTCAAATTCTCCCATGCATTGTTGGGCAATAGAAAGATGTACTCTTTATTTGAAATAAAAATAGATGGAATCATAAAAGAGATGATAAAAAGGTTAAAACTTAAATTGGGATCACGACAGATATATAAAAGAATAATGATTATCTAAGAATTAGTTATGGAATAATCATTATATAGAAAAGATCCTTCATGTTGCAATAATAAAATGTCTGACTATTTACTTTTCGTTTTTTAAAATGTTTTAGTACCTAACAATTAATATGGTTATATGTCAATGCCTTGAATATGTTCATTCCATTCATCTACTTTTTCAAAAAAAAGTGGATAGACATGCATCTACTTTTCTAAATTTAGGGAAAAGCCATGCATGTACTTTTCTCAATTTAGGAAAAACCAAGCATCTACTTTTCTAAATTTAATCATGCAAAGTAGCTTTTTGCTTTGTGTATCTATAAATTTTACCCTTGCCTCTTACTCTAATCCTCACTTCCAAATCTTGTTGCCTTCCTCTCCCTCTTGTTGCCTCCCTCACCCTCTCATTGTATTTCTCTCCCTCTCTATTTCTCTCTTCCTTACAACCCTCATGACCATCAACTACCTTTTTTCATCTCTAATGGCTTCTTCTAATGGCCCTAGAGCTATACTCCGAAAGGAAACCTTGGAAAGGGTTTGCAAGGAAACCTTGGAAAGGGTTTGCAAAGATTTATGCAACAAAATGGGCGGAGATGCAACAGAACATCTCAGAATCACGACAAAGGCTTGCAATCTTTGGACAAAGATGCTAGAGCACATGAGCCTATTGATTATAGAGATTTGTTTGTGTGGAACATGAAGATTGGAAGCGCCATCGGTACTTGGCGAAGTTTCGGATATATTGCTTGAAGAGACGGAAGACCCCTTACGGGAGGAGTTAAATAATAAATTAGCTCAAAAAAGTGTATAGGTGTAGGATTTGTAAGTAGTTATAGTATGTTTTCAATTTTAAACAATGTTAGATTGCAATAGCTCCCATGTTATAACCTTTTTTTGGAATAAAGTGGTTTCAACTATAGATCACCATGTCTTTTGTATTAATTATAGGTTTGTTGTTGTTATGATTAATTATATTAGATTTTAGGTTTATTGTATGTTTTGGATAGCAGTGTCGTGTTCTTATCTCTCTCACTCTCTCACTCTCTCTTCCTCTCAAATAATTAGGCCATGATCTCAATCATAATTGAAAAATTATTGACCTTAAAAAATTTACATTCTTCATTTCTTCTTACACAAGAAATAGTAGATAGCTTGTATGTATAAATCTTGAAATTATTCGCCTTGTTAATTGTACTCATCACCTTGTTAATTGTACTCACATGCAAAGATATGCCGTCACATGCAAAGGCTTTAAATGCAATGAAGTCACGTGCAAAGGACATGAAGTACCATGGAATCACATGCACATATACTAACAACCGTATGCAATAACATCCACATGTAATAACATCTGGATGAAGAGACTATGTATAGGGAGGGTGGGACAAGGAGAGAGAAGAAGGGAGGGAGAGAGAGGAGGGAGAGAGAGAGGGAGGGTACAGTGAAAGGGAGGAAAGAGGATGGGAAAATGAGAGAGAGGGTAGTGTGGGACAAGGGAAGAGAGAGAGGGAAGAGGGTGGGAGAAGGAGAGAAGGGAGGGTGGGAGAGCAAAAGGGAGGGTGGGAGAGATGAGAGAGACAGAGGGTGGGAGAGAGAAAAAGAGAGAGGGAGGGCGGGAGAGATGAGAGAGAAGGAGGGTGGGAGAAGGAGAGAGAGGGAGGGTGGGAGAGAGGGAGAGGAGAGAGAGGGAGGGTGGGAGAGTAAAAAGGAGGGAAGAGGATGGGAGAAGGAGAGAGAGAGTAGTGTGGGACTAGGAGAGATAGAGGGAAGAGGGTGTGAGAAGGAGAGAATGGAGGGTGGGAGAGCAAAAGGGAGGGTTGGAGAGATGAGAGAGAGGAAGGGTGGGAGAAGGAGAGAAAGGGAGGGTGGGAGAGAGAAAGGGAGGGAAGAGGATGGGAGAAGGAGAGAGAGGGTAGTGTGGGATGAGGAGAGAGAGAGAGAGAAGGAAGAGGGTGGGAGAAGGAGAGAAGGGAGGGTGGGAGAGAAAAAGGGAGGGTGGGAGAGATCAGAGAGAGGGAGGGTGGGAGAGAGAAAGGAAGGGAGAGAGGAGAGAGAAGGAGGGTGGGACAAGGAGAGAGAAGGAGGGTGGGACAAGGAGAGAGAGGAAGGGTGGGAGAGATCAAAGAGAGGGAGGGTGGGAGAGAGAAAGGAAGGGAGAGAGGAGAGAGAAGGAGGGTGGGACAAGGAGAGAGAGGAAGGGTGGGAGAGAGGGAGAGGAGAGGGAGGGATAGTTAAAGGGAGGGAAGAGGGTGGGAGAAGGAGAGAGAGGGAGGTTGGGAGAGAGAAAGAGAGGGAGGTTGGGAGAGAGAAAGGGAGAGAGGGAGAGGGAGTGTGAGAGAAGGATAGAGAGAGAGGGAGTGTGAGAGAAGGAGAGAGAGAGAGAGGGAAGAGGGTGGAGAGGAGAGAGAGGGAGGGTGGGCTAGGCTGGGCGGTGGTGGGTGGAGATATGGTGGTGGCAATAGCTAGAGAGAGATAGTTCTACTAGAGAGAGAGGACAACCAAGAAAAGCTCCCTCCACCAAGCTCCCTCAAAAATCACACTCCTTCCAATGAACTCAAAATAAAGCTTTTTGGTATAAAATGTTATTCAGTTGTTTTGAGCATTTGGCTAGTCACAAAGTGATGGTTGCAAATTTCTATCTCAGCTATTGAGAATATTATTTTGGGTAGCCTTATCAGTCGTTATTCATGTGGCATCACCAATGAAACGAGGACGAAGAAAAGTTTATTCTAGAGAGAGATAAAGATTATCTTCTATACTATGCCACCTCAAATATGAGCTTGGCCATGATGACAGAGAGTTTAGATTTTGTAAAAGAGTATAAAACTCGTGGAAGAAGTCTTTTACCCTAGATGAGTACTTAGTCAGCCAAATCATCTTAGTATGTAGCTTCTTCGTAGAAAATTTCTAAGTATAGGCCAGTATCATCGTTTCAGGTTTTTAGATCCCAGGATTGATATTTTTCCCTAGCAATGTAATTTAATTATGTTTTCTTTTGTATAGTCATCATCATTACCAAGATTTTGATTTAAAGACAAGTCCTTTATTTAAGAAGAATCACAAGGCGCATGTGTCAAGATCAAAACATTATATCCAAAATTGAGGCATTAGATAATGATGTCAAGGAGACACTCCATAGATCTCACCTAGGACCGTTCCAAGGCAACGATAGCAATATTGAATTCATAGATTCTATGGATAAGTACTTTGATATTACGGGGTACAGTTTAATAGGAGCACGATGGCTCTTGCCAAATTGGAGATTATTGGTGCAGCCCTTAATAGTTGGAGGAACTACATTGTTTTTGACCATATTAACTAGGACCATATTAGACCTCATAAGTTGGGGAATTTCAGTTAAATATTCAAAAAATATGTCAGCAACCATTTAGGTTCCTTCATATCTAGCTCTTTTCCTTGGTATCATACTCACTTAACCTCACAAGTCGGGGCCTTTCAGTTAAATTTAAATCTTCTAAGAATATGTCCATATACTCAGTTAACCATTTATGTTCCTTCATATCAGCTCTTTTCCTATATAGGATTAAGATTAACAACATAAATTTCTTCTTCCTAAGTCCCTTCAATAACTTAGATACCAAGTAACAAGTTGCAGGATGAGAGATCTAGTTGAATCTTCAAAAAATATATTAGCATACTCACTTAAACATTTAGATTCCTTCATATCTAACTCTTTTGCTATGGGATTAAGATTAACAACATAAGTTGATTCTTCCTAAGTCCCTTCAATAACTTCGATACCTTAACAAGTTGTAGGGTGGAAGCTCTAGTTACTCCAATCTCTTGCATGTTTTTCTCTTATAGATCCATGGAGTAAATGGTCCCTTTGTGATAATGAATATCAACTTCATTCCATGTGAGCCAATATATACCAAGAATCCCATTGTGTATATTTAAGAGTAAGACTCTAAACCTATATTTGATCAAGTTCCCATCCGGACGAGAATTGAATTACATCCATCCCATGATGCGTGAAAAGAACTTTTCCACTTGTCAATTTCACTTACATTGATTCACCCTATTTCTAGTTGATTACTAACTTACACAAGCATCCTAGTGAAATAAAAGAATGACTGTTGTCCAAATCAACCAAAAGCTTAAATTTTTTACCTTGGGAATCAAAGGGAAGAAATGTTAGTTCTAAACCTAGTCAATTTCACTTACATTGGTTCACCCTATTTCTAGTTGATTACTAATCATCAAGAGATAGAATTGATCATGAATCCCAACCAATTGCAAAGCGAGATTAAAAGTTGGTCATCCTAGAAGCAATTAAACTCAAGGAACAACTGAGGTAGCTTTTGGAGCCGCAAGGCTTTATTTGGCCCAGTATATCATGCTAGAACTTTTTTAGAAGGAGGATGGGACTCTTAGAAGTGCATTGATTATCGAGAGTCAAATCAGCTCACCGTTAAGAATAATTATCCTATTCCTAGGATAGATGAGCTATTAAACTATTTGCATGGAGCCCATATATTTACAAATATTGACTTAAAGTTAGGATATTATTAGATCATTCTTAAGATGGCTTTTAATACCTGGTATAGACACTATGAGTTCATAATAATTCCATTCAGATTAACTAATTCCCCTTATACCTTTAATTAATTGATGTAGGAAATATTTAGAGAGAATCTAGATGATTTTGTTTTAGTCTTCTTAAATTGATGATATTCTGGTTTACTCCAAGAATACTATTGATAATGAGAAGCATGTGTGTGTAGTCTTGGAAACCCTCAAAAAGCATAATTTTTCTACTAAGAAGAGTAAGTGTACCTTCTTTACTGAGCGGATTAAATATTTTATAGGGTTCATAATGTCAAGAGAAGGTATATCAAGATGATTGTGCCAAGGTGCAAGCTATTATCGATTAGCTATAACCAAAGACAATAAAAGAAGTCAAAGGATTTTTATGTTTGGCAGGGTGGTATTATCGGATCTTTATTCCCTGATTGCATGCCGTTTGATATCACTTCTCAAGAAGGATATTCCATTCCAATGGTCTACAAGTAAAGAGAACATAGTCACAGATGTGCTTAGTAAGGCTTCCTTACTCGCAATAATAATAAATACTTCATATAAATTCTTTGACCCTATCATCACATTGCTTAGGCAAGAAAGTAAGATGGCTAAGGAATTAAAGAAAGTTGAAGGATTTAAGTTAGAGTATAGATGTATGTACTTCAATAATCAATTGTTTGTTCTTGAAAATAGAGATCTTAAGAAGAGGATTCTAAATAAAGCTCATGATAGCCCTATAACAGGACACCCTGGCTATGTGGAGACTTTCATGGCTGTTATTAGAAGAGTTTCTTTTGACCTGGACTTAAGAAGGATGTGTCAAAAGATAAAGGCCAAAAGGATAAAAATGCCAAGAAAAATTAATCCTTTAGATATTCCACAGATGAAATGGGAGTGCATAAGCATGGATTTCATTACTACATTGCCTTTGGTTAATGCATGATATGAAGCCTTCGTGTGCCCTACATCGTTGCAATTAAAGCAGTGATTTTCCTTTCGTGCTTTAATATACTCCTCTTTTTTTTTTGGACTTCGCTGTCTCTTTTCTTCTTGGATGGTCGCGATTTTTTAGACCAATGACCACCCTGTCCTCCCTGGTCCATCCTATCCCCCTGCTTATCACTGCGGAACCCTTTTCTTTTAAGGCGCCTGACCTCCTTTTCTCACTACCCTTGGCCTTGCTTGAACCACCACGTGCACTACGGCGCTTGATGTCATCAAATATCTATGCATACTTAATTGCCTCTGCTAAGTCTTTAGGCTGCTGTAAGGGCTCTACGTACTCAAGGTAATTATCTTTGAGGCCTCTTTTAAAGCCTCGCAATGTCTGGAATGCATTGATCCCCTTTAGCTTGAGTACTATCTCCCTATAGTCTGAGATGTACTGAGTCAGGGATTTGTTCTCCATCGAGCACTTGTCCCATAACTCCCAGCTTCTCTTTGCCTCATTAACAGGCAAAAACTCTTTTCGAAACATCGTTTCAAACTCCGTCCAAGTGGCAGGACGAGCTGTCAAACTCATCCACCACTTGTACGCTTTGCCGGTTAATGAGAGGCTAGCCTCTACGGGCTGCACCCGACTAGGTTGCTATCGTAGTGCGTGCAAGTCTGACCACTTTGCTAGAAACAAGTTGATCGAGTCCTTGTTTCTCTCCTTCTCCTCCCCACCAAAACTAGGTGGCTTCAAGCCTTTCAATAACGACGAAGCTGTCTCTAGGGACGGCCTGTACTCCTGCAACCACTGGTGAGGCTATGCTCACCCATGCCATAAGAGCTCATCTATCACGAGGAGTCGGAGTACTAGCCGAGGCGGCTGTCAGTGCATCTAATCGTGTGGAGATGCTCTGTAGCATCGTGACTAAGTGAGCCTGGACTTTACCCATATTGTTCAGTTTTGCATTAAGATATTTAAAAAGTCCACTAGAGCTCCATCTCTGTCACGATGTCGCCAGGATCCAATAGGTCATAATCATTGTCGTCATATTCCAAGAAGTCCTCCTCAGTCCCCTCGACGACGTCGGTGTTCCTGTCATCTCGCTCATTGACCAAAAAGGGGTCATCTGCTATTACTGCGGCCGCTGTGGGCTCGCTCTGGGTCCTAAGGCGGGGTCAACAGACGAGGAGGGCACTGGCGGATCATGCGTGATCGACGAGCGCACTTTGAACCAGACAACGGTCGGGTGTATACGGCCTGACAATTTGATCGGGGTCAAACCCACCACCGACGAGGACAAGAGACTCGAAAACCCTAGAGAAGTAGAAGGCGGTGGGGACACACTACGCCTAGCAGACATATTTTAATTCTTGCACAAATAAAAATGCGAGAACTCACAAATTACAAAAAAAAATGCTAATAAAATGAGCAGTGGAGAGAGAATAGTCACCCCCCTTACGGTCGCCTGCGAGACTGTAAGCCGATTTGTGTTGCGCTACGAGCCTCTTCAAGCTTTGCTACTCTGGGATGCTCCGATCCGAGAGAAAGGTGCCTGAAGATGAATCTACATTCACATTTCAGTTTGCATTAGAAACTTGAGAGACTTGAGCACGAGCAGCCTAGCCGTGTCTTTTGTTGATATGCCAATGCACCTTCTGCTTTCTAGAAGATAGACCACCTCCGGTGCAAGCCAAAACATTCCAAATACCCAGAAAAAGTATGGAAAACATGGTGAGGCGATGCCAGGCTTGTGTGCGGGCGCACGCACTAAGCCGTGGGGGAGGGCAAGCCAAGTAGGGGCTGAAGGTGCTTGGCCAATGAGATGCTATGCTGCACATCCAAGACTAAATTTTATTTTATTTTTAAATCCTGCATCCATCTGGGGGCTGACCGCTGGCGCTAGCCTGGCTGGCCGCCTGACCACCATCGGCGCAAGCCTGGCTGGCCGCGTGTGGGCTGGCCACTGAGACAGTGCCAGACAGAAGCCCGCTGTGCAGGCCGCCGGCTGCAGCCAGGCCGGCCGCCCTTAGGGCTGGCCATGCTGGTTGCGCTGGTCGTGGGCTCTGGCCGCATGTGGCCCCACCGGTTGCGCTAGCCTGGCTGGCCTCCTGGCCGTCGACAGCACCAGGCAGGTCGCCGGTTGCGGCGAGGCCGGTCGCCCATCTCAGGGATGGTCATAGTTGGCCGCTTATGGCCCTGCCAGCTGCGTTGGCCTGGTCGACCGCATGGCCGTCGGCGGCGGCAGTACTAGGTAGGCCACTGGCTGCCACTATTCTCCAGCTGATGAGCTCTGTCTTTCCCTTGGCTGGTCGTCTTTGACTATTCTCTAGCTAGAGAGCTCCGTCTTCCCCCTCGCTGGTCATCTAGCTATGGCCAACTTCTTCTTCTGTGTACAACTTCTTGCTATAGAAGATGATGAAGACCCTTGAGATAAGGTTATCCCCCCAATTTTAATTGAGATAAGGTTATCCCCCCAATTTTAATTGAGAGCCAATCATTAAACGATTGGGGTCCCGCTTCGCACGCCACTTGCGCTGGTCGGCTGGCCGCCTATGGGGCCGCCGACTGTGCTGGCCTGGTTGGCCGCCTAGCCGTCGACGGCGGCAGCATCAGGCAGGCTGCTGGCTGCCACTATTCTCCAGCCGATGAACTCCGTCTTCACCTTGGCTGGTCGTCTTTTACTATTCTCTAGCTAGAGAGCTCTATCTTTCCCTTCACTGGTCGTCTTTCCCCCCACACATAGTGGGCTATTACACAGTCGACCTCTTCTCCCACACAGAATTAAACACAAAATTGACAAGCTCCAAAGCAAAAACACAGAAATTGCTTACCTGCAATGGAGAGCTTGAGTGTGTGTAAGGGGGAGAGAGAGAAAATAGAGGAAAACCTTCCTTCCAGCTATGGCCAACTTCTTCTTCTATGTACTTCTTGCTGTAGAAGATGATGAAGACCATTGGGATAAGGTTATCCCCCCAATTTTGATTTTTGAGAGCCAATCATTAAACGGCTGGGGGCTTGCTTTGCACACCACTTGCGATCCCGACGCCAAGCTCTGATACCAATGTTAGATCTCCGTAGCGCCGCTACTACAGGAGGGGACGGTGGCCTCCGGCTCACCACCCAGCCCGCAGAGAAAGAATGAGGATTGCCCCTCATCCCCCAGGCTATATAGTGTGTGACCTTCACCATAGCTAGTCCTATTCTTTCACTCTGCACAGGGATTTCATTAACGTCTTCACAATTTCGTGATCACGTTAACAAAACCTATTGTTAACATATTAAAACTTGTGATCACATTGTATATTCACATGACCTGAGAAATGACCTGCCGGAACCCACTATTCCAGTAACACCTCCGGGCTTCTACCATTCCCGGCGGGCCCGCCGGGGTATGAGGTTTTCCCGGCGGGCCCGTCGGGAAAGAATAAAAGCCCGGCGGGCCCGCCGGGAAAAACAAAAACACCGGCGGGGTATTATTCTGTATATAAACACTGCCCGACACCCGTCGTACAACTTTTGGGAAGATAGTCCTTGTTTTGGGGGCGTGATATCTCTCCTCAAAGTACTTGTAGAGCTCTCGAGTTGCTAGAAGTGTCCTCTTGGGAAGAACGTCCTTATTTTAGGGGCTGTCGTCTTTCCTTGTAGGCACTCCTAAGGCTATTGGGCCACTCGTCCTTAGTTCTTTGAACTGGGGGCAGGGTGTGGTTCGTAGCTAATACTTGCGGAGATTTAGGGACAAATTTGGAGTCATTCAGCTTTGCATTTGAGCCACGTACGTAATCTACCTCATTCTGCTTTATGAATGGTTTGATGGAGCCAAGAGTCCTGCTTAGGGGCTTGTATTGGTTCTTGATACTTGATATAGTTTAGAGTAGACAAGGGTCTATTGTCCTATACTAGAGTATTGGGCAAGCATAGATCTTTGATTTTTTTTGTGAATGTTAGAGAAGGTCTATTGTCCTATACTAGAGTATTGGGCAAGCATAGATCTTTGATTGTGTAAAGTATCCTTAATTGGGTACAAAAGGCATCCTTCATTGGGGGTGCAATGTGCATGATAGTTTTGAAGTAGTTTTGTAGTAAGACCTTGCAAGATAGTTTGAAATAGTTTTGTGTTATGTGATGATCTTTTGTATTTGTCAAGATAGTTTTGAAGTACTTTGTCTGCAGATGTATGTTTTTGTTATACGTGAGTGATTTGTTGTTTTTTCATTTGTGTATTCATTGTTATATGCTTGGTTGAATAGGCTATTTGTTGAGATGGAGGACAATGTTGGATCCAGTGGTACCTCCAATAGAGTCCAAATTTCAAATAGCAGAAAAAAAAGGCACCTGGGATAGAGTGGCAATATGCAATTAACGTTGGTGATCGATTCATAGATTGGGAGTGTAAGCTATGCCATGCAGTAAAATCAGGTGGGGCGCCTCGACTAAGAGAACACTTTTTAGGCGGACCGAAGAAAAAGTCATGTACCCACCCCTCTGCACCTATAGTGGCCAAACGCATAAGAGAAGAAATTCAAAAGAAAGATTCAAGAAAACATGACACTCCTCCCGTTAATGTATCAAGGCAGCAAGAACACTGTTCTTCTAATCATCAAACTCCCGCTACATCGCCTACTTGTACCCCGAACGGCAATATGCAGCCAGAAAGTAATCTACCCAGTGCATCTTCTTGCAAGCAAAACTTTGACGTAGGAAATATACCCATGCGTCAAACTTCATTGCAAGAAAGCCTACGTCAAGGTCGACTCGATGATGCACAACTCGTCCTTGCTGAAGCGATTTACTTTTCTGGGAGTGCTATGATGATGGTGGACAGTGAGCATTGGAAGAGAGCATGGAAGAAAATTGGTGAGTTTGGACCAGGGTTTTCACCGCCTACGTACCATGCTATGCGAAATGATCTATTAGAGAAATGTTATGCGCAGGTAAAAGAACGTGTACAAAGAATAATTCTTAGCAATATAGAGCTTTCTGGATGTAGTATAGTAAGTGATGGATGGTCTAATGTGCAAAGAAAACCATTAATTAATGTAATGGTTATTTCACCTAGAGGTGAGACTTTCATCCGTGCCGTGGATTCAGCTGGTTCAATCAAAACTGGGGCTTACATTGCTCAAGTTATTAGCACTGTGATAGAGGAAGTGGGTGCCAAAAATGTAGTCCAAGTCGTCATGGACAATGCAAAAAATTGTAAAAATGCATCCAGAATCCTACAGCGACAATATCCACATATTTTTCCGGTAGACTGTAATACTCATAGTTTGAATCTTGTATTAAAAGATTGGTATAAATCTGATGATACCAAATGGTTTGCCTCAATCGTCGACACTGCTTGCCAGCTTGTGAAATTCATGCTCAAGAGACAAAGAGTTTTGGATATGTTTCGACCTCGCATGTCAGTTATGTTAAAGCTTCCAGCGGAGACTAGGTTTTGCACTCACTTTTACACTTTTGAGTCTCTTCTTAGAAATAAAGATGCAGTTTGTGAAACATTTACATGCATGGCATTTCATGACTGGGAGAGCACTCAACTTGAAAAAGTGAAAGAGAAAATCAAAGTCTTGAAGGCAGCGCTTACGAGAAGAAGTTGGTGGAACAGTGTGATGGATGCATACCATGTAATGATGCCTGTTATGTATGCTGTACGAAGCCTTGATCAAAGAGCGCCTAATCTCGGAAAAGCATGGATGCAATGGTGGACTGTCCAGCGGAGTTTGGAGTGTCCTGAGAAATTAGAGCATTCAGTGGTGGAGAAGCAATGGCGTGTACCGTTCTCTAGTAGACAAAGAAAAGTTCTGTTGAAGTACTTTCATGCTAGATGGATTGGAGCGCATTCACCACTGCACAGTGCTGCTTACATGTTAGATCCTGAATATTGGAATATGGATTTGATGTCCAACGTTGAGGTGGTGCAAGATTTTTATAAAGTGGTAAACACTTTCTATAATAATGATGATGATCGTGTACAGTGCATAAAGGAGATGACCTCATTTCGGTTGAAAGAGGGTTTATTTTCCAACTCCCTTGTTCAACAAATGGCTAAAGAGCAACCTGCATGGAAGTGGTGGATGATGAATGGTGGTGAGCATTATGCTTTATTGCGCAACCTTGCGATGAAGGTTCTAAGTCAGTGCTCTTCAAACTCAGGCTCAGAAAGAAACTGGAGCATGTATAAATATATTCATAGTACTATTCGCAATCGACTTCTTGCGGATCGAGCAGATAAACTTGTTTACATGTACTGCAATGAAAAGATCTTGCGAGACATCGAAAGCGAAGAGTATGAAGAAGATATGCCCAGATGGATGTACAATTGTGAAGATGTAGACGAGAACTTTGATGTTGGACGTACGTTGTGCACCACCCTTGAGATAGAAGACAATTTAGACATTGACTTAGATGAGCTTAATTTAGCAGACGAGAGAGTAAACGGTGAAAGAATTTTGGAGCAAGATACTGACATAGAGGAAGAAGTCACTTCATTAATTTAATAAAAAGTACTTGTACAAATGATCATATTTGGAGAAATTATCAATACAAAAGTAGAATTTGTTTTTCTTAGCTCTCATCTTGAAATAAATTGCGAATTGCACTAGGAGTTGCATCTAAAGGTCCTGGTGGTTTATATTCGCTAGCCATGCCGAACACTGTATAAATACCTTGATTTATTGGGACACTGCACAATGCACATGTGGAAGTATTTTGCATTTGTCTCACTAAACATATTAAGTGGTAGTAGTGTCCACATGGTAGTATATACTGGCCGCTCCACCCATCGAATACTTTGTAACATACAGGACATTGGGGGGTGGAGGAACTTGTAGCCTCAGCAGAAACTCCCACAAGATCAGGATGTATCAAAAAATGAGAGATGTGGTTTCCTTGGCGCACAGGAGCAATACGTGAAGAGATGCTCGGCACGTCTTGGCTGATCTTCTCGGGGTTCTTGTCTGCTTCAGAAACAAAATTGAGAGACACCCGTTTTTTGGGCGCTCTCAGCAGCAATCCCCAATCGATAATACCTATGCGTGGCTTTAGCTCTTTTGTATAATCCAACACTACATTAAAAGGATGTAGGTCGGTATGTACAATACCTGCCATATGCGCTGCCGCTACACCTTCCACCAGGGCATGCATAATATGTGGCATGTTTATTACTACCTCTTTTATTTTTGAAAGTTCTAGATGACCTAAAGGGATATTATCAGGCGGCGGTTGTCTCCATCCTCGATCCAAACGAAAAATGGCTCTGGTGAACTCACTGAATCTGAAGGGAACCTTCAGTAGAGTATCACCAAGAGCACCGCCATTAAAGTACGGGAAAATTGTGATCCAAGGAGCCTCTTTTGTAAAGGCAATGCATCGGACAATCGATGGATGTAGCACTTGCATACCCTGCTCTGCCTGGAAGCTCTCGAACTTCGCGCTGCCTTCTCCTTTGTAGTGCTTTCCGCAAAAAGTGATGTGCTCCGGTAAAAATGATATGCCTTTAATTGCATACTCTTTTACTGTTCCAAACACACCGGAGCCTATTGTTCGTCCTTCGTGAAGAGCTTCGTGCGGGATGCCAATAAGATGTGTGCACATAGAATTGTAGATGGTACGATTAATGACACCTGTACCACTTGCATCTGCCTGACTGGACGTTGCAGCGACGTCTTGGGCAATTCGAACTCTTTTGGGGAGGGACTCTGCATCCAACGCCTTCATGCACTTGCTCTTGGCCCTCTGCTCGCTCCATACAACGTCCCATAACTGTAGACGTTGCATGTTGGCTTCAGGCGGGGCAGCATCTCGAAGATCACTGCACGCTACTCGCATGCTCCCCAAAATGGTTCGTGTTATGTGCTGATGGTTGAAATCTGCTATCTTCTGTCTATCCAGCAGCTCAGCGTTGCCTCCGCTTCGAAGCCGCCGCTGTGCATTTTCCCATATTTGGTCTATGAGATCTCGCATGAGTATCTCAGACTCGTTGGTCTTCTTGACGACATCATCAGTACATTGTGATACTGTGATGACCGCTTCAATGCGAATTGCTCGCAGAACAATTTTGCGCTCTTCGGGAGTAAGCATGTTGATCGTCTTCGTAAATCCAGCAAATAACACTAAACATAAAAAAACAAAATATCAAACATTACTGAAATAAACATCAAGCAGACGTGAGAGAACAGCAACAAGTATATCAATATCGTCAATGTTCATACAAAAACAGAATATCAAATAATTTTAATGAACTCAATATCATCCAATACATCATCAAACGTGAGAAAACAACAATAAGTGTATCATTACTTATCAATGAACAAACAAAAACAGAATATATCAAACATTACTGAACTCAACATCATGCAATACATTATCGAACGTGAGACAACCGCAACAAGCGCATTATTACTTACGAAGTGTATACATTATCGAATGAGAGAGAGAGAGAGAGAGGGGGAGGAAGAGAGAGAGGTGTGACAGATAGAGAGAGGAAACATTAAATGATATTTTTTATAGTTTTGTGAGTTCCTAAAGAGAGAAAAATAATGTTTTGTAATCCTAAAGCACTCCTCATCTACATACCTATCGTGATAGAGAGAGATGTGAAGTGTATCATGAGAGAGAGAGAGAAAGAGTTGTGAAGTGTATCATTGCGAGAGAGAGAGAGAGAATTGTGAAGTGTATCATGAGAGAGAGAGAGAGAGAGGAGAGGAAGAGAGAGTTGTGACAGATAGAGAGAAGAAACATTAAATCACATTTTTAATGTTTTTGGGAGTTCCTAAAGAGAAAGATAATGTATTGTTTTAATTTTTAAGTAAATAGAGGGAGAAAAAAGAAATTATTAAGAAGTATGTATATTTTAAGAGAGAAAAAAAATCATTATCTACACATCTATCGTGTTGTGAAGTGAATCATGAGAGAGATAGAGAAAGAGTTGTGAAGTGTATCATGAGAGAGAGGGGGGTAAGAAGAGAGAGATTCATATTTTTCGAGTTACGAATCACGATATTATAAAATAAAACGGTTAGACAATATGATGTAAACTTTGATCCATGAAATACTAATGCCGCGTTAGCAACCAAGTATCGCATGGATCAAACACAATAAAAACAATACAAGTCAAATCAAACAAATTTACGACATTTATTCGACCGCGTTAACGATCATATGCCGAAATACACAAGCAAATTTACGACACTTTTTCGACCGCGTTAACGATCAAATGCCGCAATATGCAAAAAACATTTTATGCACTAGCGGACGACACCAACTTGCCGTGTTAACGACAAAATGCCGCCCGATTCTATGGGAATACCAATAGGATACGAACATACACTGGCCGCGTTACCGACCATATGTCCGCATTTGACAAAGGGAAGGGAAGGGAAGGTGACATCGCCATAACGATACTATGCTTGCCGCGTTACTGACTAGTACCGCTACGGCGTGCCATACTTACCATAGGACACAGACTAGCCGCGTTACCGACTAAGTGCCCCAGGGTAAGCACCATTCCGAAGAATGGCCTTACACACACACACCAGTCGTGTGGCGGGCCACCCAAATCCTGCCGCGCATTGCGACAATGGGCGGCTGCCCGCACGAACTCACCCACACACACATCCCTCGTGTGGCGGACCATCCACATCTTGCCGCGCATTGCGACAGTGGGCGGCTGTCCGCACGAACACACCCACATACACAAACACACACACACACACACAAGTTTTTATTACCTGTGTATGCTGTCAGCAATGAAATCCCAAAGGGCCCCCCGAGCCCATATATATAGAAAAATGTACCCCGCCGGGATATGTGACGACCCCGGCGGGCCCCGCCGGGTAAAGCATAAGCCCGGCGGGCCCGCCGGGGTATATCAAAAGCCCGGCGGGATTTTTCCCGGTTACCAGGTCGCTTGCCACCGGCTTTTTTGTGAACATGTTAATAACATGTTCACACATGTTATTAACAAGAAAAATTTTGTGATCACGTGAATATAAAATCCCTGACTCTGCATCATATAGTATACTTACTTATTCCTAGAACACTCCAATGGAGAACAACCATGTACACACTTATTCTATTGGAGAGTCAAATCATGAAAGCATTAAGAGAAAGTACCATCTGCACATTGATCTAGATAGTGCATATGCGCCCATTCAAAAATGCAAAAGTGGACAAGTATTTCTCTCATCAGATGTTAAAGATTATATGAGGTTGTCGGGGAAGTAACACATAGACTTTTGGTGTGATGGCTCCATCTATCCTATTGACCCCTGTACTGCTTCACATCCTCCCTTTTTTCAAATTCCACAACTCTCTTACGTTTTGCAGGTGATGGCACCATAGGCTTACTAGGATATTGCAAGTCAATTTCTTACATACAACAGAGAAAGGCATTATTCACAACACTTAGCAAATGAGCTTCTTGGCTTGTTTGGTGAATGCAAGACACAGAAAGTTAGATTGGAAGAACAAAAATGCCAAATCAATAAACTAAGAAGTGACCTCCGCAAATATAGAGAAAAAAACACAATCATTGGATGACGCATACGAAAAAGAAAGCTCAAAAACATCGAGAAATTGAGGCTCGATTCTGGAGGCCTGAAGAAGAGAATCCAAGCCATAAGGTAAGACTGCACTGAATGCACTCCCATTCACATGTCTTTTGTGTTAGTAGTTAATATTATTTTATATGTTGGGCTTCTTTGGGATTTACATGTTCTCTACGTTAGTAGTGCTATATTTGTAGGGTTGTCATACATCCTGTGATGACAAAGAGAATCTTAATCCCAATCTCAATCCAGCAAAGCAACTAAAACCATTCGTGACATCAAGAATGGCAAGAGAAATGATAAAAGAGAAGAAGTTCAAGGTGCTTCAATGAGATATAGTGGATGAATTTGTAACCAACAATACAGTTTTACCTGTGAATATTCAAGACGCCATGGATTCAAGTGGAGTCAGTCGTAAGGATTATAGTGCCATCTAGAAGTCAGTGTCATCCCTCCTTTAGACCAAAGGCATTAAAGCAAAGCTACTTCCAACAGCTACAAAAGTTTGGAGACATAGGGAGGAATTAAACACAGAACAGCTTCACTCATACCACATTGTAGGAGAGTTTAAGGGAGAAGGTGGCAACATATTCTACAATGAATACAACAATATATTCATGGACTTGGAGCTCTTGAAAAAGAGAATGGTGGAGTTATATGATATTACATTTGAGGAGGTAGGAGGTGTACTTCAGTTTGTCATCAAGCTTGATGAGTGCGAGATTATCAAGGAGAAAAAGACGGAAAGGGTTACAATAACACTTATGAATAGGGCTCTTTGTAATTGTAGTAGGGATGATCCAAAGTATTTTAGTGTGCAGTCTGAGATGAACATCTGGTGGCAAGGTTTATTTGAGGTCAAGAAAGAGGACCATGAATCCTTGTTTTGGGTATTTCATCAGACACATATCCCCAATCTCATCAAAGAACAAATTAATGCAAACAGGATGCTCCATGTAGAGAAAAGGGGAAAATTCTCCATGCCTTTACTGCATGGACTCCGCAAGGGTGATGGACTCTAAGTGGTGGAGATGACCACCGAACATACAGATTTTGGATGAGAACTTTAAACCAGTGTTTGAGATTCCTCTTTTCAATGTGCATATATGCACACTTCATGCTTTGTGTCGTACCATAGAGAAACTGGTATATCTCCACATTGGTTTTGCTTGGAAGATCAAGAATGTAGCAGAGAGGAAAGAGGCCATCAATGCATTGGAGAAGGTGCTATCAAAAATTGGACTACATGGAGGTAATATTCTGAAGGACACTAAAAAGTCATCAAATGAAAAGGAAATTCCAGTGAAGCCCTCCATTATTAGAGGTGTTAAGGCAAGAAGATTTCTTTCCAAGCGAATGAATAATCTGCAACACAAACCTTAATTTTTCCATACGAATCAGGGTATGGTACTCCTCTATCTTGTTAGTTATATACATCTAATAGATAGGGGATGCCTTAGTTTTAGATATTTCTGCTTTTGTAGGAACCATTGGAGCCTTGCCGTTATAGAATTGGATAAGAGAATCGTGTGGACTCTTAATTCAATATCAAGATCACATTCTGAGTTAGGCCTGTAAGTAAACATTCAAAGCACCTTTCTCTAGTATCTATGGCTCCTTGAAGTTGGCAATGTATCTTATTGTGAAAGCTTATTTATTATGCAGGTGTATAAAAAGGCTTCTTCATGTTCTTGGTTTCCTATATGGAGACAATGAACTGTACAAATCAGAGGTCAAGCCTATTCAAGTGCCAAGCAAGGAGACTCACACTCCTGTGGATGGAGATCGATGATACATGTAGAATATATTCTCTAGAGTCTCTTCTCCAAATGAATCCCTTCATGTCCAAGGTAAGTGGAAGAATCATTGGGTGGACATTGATTTAGCTAGATTTGTGGTCTGACATTTTGAATTTTGTTTTCTCAGACTGCATTACAGAATTATGAATAGTAACTATGTGGAGCAGTACAAAGTGACCATGATACGATTAATACTAAAGAATAGCACATAGATGTCTGAGGAGAGCCATCCGAAATTCCTCGACCCTGTAGACGTCAAGGTGCTCCTTTATGCTGTAGGGGATGAGGCAAAGCCCTTTGAGCACATAGAGGCAGAGCCAAGGTCCAATGTGGAGGTCAACATTGAACATCCCAAGGTTGATGAGGTAGAGCAAGCTGAAGAGGCAGAGCCGAAGCCTGAAGAGAACACAGACGAGAAGCAGACTGTAGAGGCCGAGTTGGGACCTAGTAGAGGGAGGCAAACAATGAAGAACCTAAGTCTCTGATGAGGATGCCAAGGCTAGTGAGGATCCCAAGCTTGATGAAGATCCCAAGCCTAATTTACCTAATGTAACCAATTCAATTTTAAGAATTATTTCTATTAGCTATTTTTGTCCCTTAACAATGATTATAAGCTTCAATCATATTCAGGCTGATTAGAATCATGTCAATAATGGTTCCAGATGCCGAGGAGGCTTATTATCTTGGATGTTAATGGATTGCTGCTCAAAAGATAGCCCAAGAGCTTTGGACCAAGTGCTATAGGGAATTACAAATTCGGAGAAACGCATGTCATGCTAAGGCCCAAAATGTATCAATTTATCAACTTTGTAACTAAGCACTTTAGATTGGCCATATGGTCCTCAATGATGACGCATAATTTGAGGCCTCTTGTCACGTTAGTTTTGAGAGAATCTAAGAATGAGGAAACAGAATTGTATTTCGTATATGACCAAAGGCACTGTTACATTGACCCAGGTGTTTTTCATCCCAAAAAACTTGGGGTGCCCTTACTTATGAAGCGCTATGTGGATATCCATTACCCATATACTCCCACAAATACATTATTAATTGATGATACCCCTAAGAAGGCTATGTACAATCCCATGGGAACATGAATATCACTCTTTCCTTTTGAAGGTAATGTAGATGATGTTTAATTGATTCCATATTTAGATGGATTGTACAAATCAAAAGACTCTTTACAAGATTATGTAATGAGAAATTCTTTTTTGTAATGTAATGTTTTCAACTGTTCTATTTTCACTCAAGTAATGTGTCTTGGAAAATACTATACATTGTATTGTTTTTTGAAAGTACTGCATCGAACAAAAGGCTCTTGATTAATTGTGTTAAAAGAGTACATTCAAATTTGTAATGTCAAGTAGGAGTGTCATTAATTGTGTTAAAAGAGTACATTCAAATTTGTAATGTCAAGTAGGAGTGTCATTAACAAGATAGACTTGATTAATTATGTTAGAAGAGTACATTGGAGTGGGTATTGTCAAGTAGGAATGATCTTGACTGTGTTACCCAATTCTTTACATTGTATTAGTCGCTCCCTTCTAAGGAGGACCTTTCTTCCATTGTGAATGAAATTAAAGTGTGTCGGCGTGTCTTACAAGGATTCTTCGACAATATCCTTCCGTTAGTTGTTGTAAATTACATTTTCCTCGTATAGAAACAATTGTCACCAGTGTTGAAGCTTCATCAGTGTTGAAGCTTCATCAATCACTTCAATGTCTATGAATTTGTCGTCCATTGCACTTGCGGCTTCTTGATCCATTGGTACCAACTCTCCAGATGTAACGGGACCTGCTATACCAGAAGGACAAGATAAAAGTTTAAGTTGCAATCATGCACTTCACAACTACTGTCTCCAATGTAATGTTACAATGGATATCGTCAAAAACTTTACTCGGCCATCCCTCATCAAGAAGTCTTGCTAAGAGGAATGTGTCCAAATCTTTGCAGACAAGCATGGTTCTCGCTATCTTCACCTGAAATAAGCTAAAAAGTTCCACAAACATAGTAATTGGTAGGTAAACAATAATTTTTACTACACGAGTTGGAATGCTCCCTCGTAGAGAGTGTTGCACATCCTTGAAGAGCTTGCTCTTTGCTGTTGACTCCATTATTACTGAGGGGCAGGGATTTCATTGTCTTCACAATTTCATGATCACGTTAACAAAACCTGTTGTTAACATATTAAAACTTGTGATCACATTGTATATTCACATGGCTTGAGCAATGACCTGCCAGAACTCACTATTCCCGTAACACCTCCGAGCTTCTTGTTTTCCCGGCGGGCCTACCGAGATATTAGATATCCCGGCGGGCCCGTCAGGAAAACAAAAAAAAGAACCCCGCCGGGGTTCTGTTCTGTTTATAAACATTGCCCGACACCCATCGTGGAACTTTTGGGGAGATAGTCCTTGTTTTGGGGGCGTGATATCTCTCCTCAAAGTACTTGTAGAACTCTCGAGTTGCTAGAAGTGTCCTCTTGGGAAGAACGTCCTTATCTTAGGGGTTGTCGTCTTTCCTTGTAGGCACTCCTAAGGCTATTGAGCCACTTGTCCTTAGTTCTTTGAATTGGGGGCAGGGTGTGGTTCGTAGCTAATACTTGCGGAGATTTAGGGACAAAGTTGGAGTCATTCAGCTTTGCATTTGAGCTACGTAGGTAATCTACCTCATTCTGCTTTATGAATGGTTTGATGGAGCCAAGAGTCTTGCTTAGGGGCTTGTATTGGTTCTTGATACTTGATATAGTTTAGAGTAGACAAGGGTCTATTGTCCTATACTAGAGTATTGGGCAAGCATAGATCTTTGATTTTTTTTGTGAATGTTAGAGAAGGTCTATTGTCCTATACTAGAGTATTGGGCAAGCATTTGATTGTGTAAAGTATCCTTAATTGGGTACAAAAGGCATCCTTCATTCGGCGTACAATGTGCATGATAGTTTCGAAGTAGTTTTATAGTCAGACCTTGTAAGATAGTTTCGAAGTAGTTTTGTGTTATGTGATGATCTTTTGTGTTTGTCAAGATAGTTTTGAAGTAGTTTGTCTGCTAATGTATGTTTCGTAATACGTGAGTGACTTTGTTGTTTTTTTATTTGTGTATTCATTGTTATATGCTTGGTTGAATAGGTTATTTGTTGAGATGGAGGACAATGTTGGATCCAGTGATACCTCCAATAGAGTCCAAATTCCAAATAGTAGGAAAAAAAAGGCACCTGGGATAGAGTGGCAATATGCAATTAACGTTGGTGATCGATTCATAGATTGGGAGTATAAGCTATGCCACGCAGAAATCAGGTGGGGCGCCTCGACTAAGAGAACACTTTTTAGGCGGACCGAAGAAAAAGTCATGTACCCACCCCTCTGCACCTGTAGTGGCCAAATGCATGAGAGAAGAAATTCAAAAGAAAGATTCAAGAAAACATTACACTCCTACCGTTAATGTGTCAAGGCAGCAAGAACACTGTTGTTCTAATCATCAAACTCCCGCTACATCGCGTGCTTGTACTCCGAACGTCAATGTGCAACCAGAAAGTAATCTACCCACTGCATCTTCCTGCAAGCAGAACTTTGACGTAGGAAATATACCCATGCATCAAACTTCATTGCAAGAAAGCCTACGTCAAGGTCGGCTCGATGATGCACAACTCGCCCTTGCTGAAGCGATTTACTTTTCTGGGAGTGCTATGATGATGGTGGACAGTGAGCATTGGAAGAGACCATGGAAGAAAATTAGTGAGTTTGGACCAGGGTTTTCACCGCCTACGTACCATGCTATGCGAAATGATCTATTAGAGAAATGTTATGCGCAAGTAAAAGAACGTGTACAAAGAATAATTCTTAGCAATATAGAGCTTTCTGGATGTAGTAAGTGATGGATGGTCTAATGTACAAAGAAAACCATTAATTAATATAATGGTTATTTCACCTAGAGGTGAGACTTTCATTCGTGCCATGGATTCTGCTGGTTCAATCAAAACTAGGGCTTACATTGCTCAAGTCATTGGCTCTGTGAGATAGAGGAAGTGGGTGCCAAAAATGTAGTCCAAATCATCATGGACAATGCAAAGAATTGCAAGAATGCATCCAAAATCCTAAAGCGACACTATCCACATGTTTTTCTGATAGGCTGTAATACTCATAGTTTGAATCTTGTATTGAAAGATTGGTATAAAAGTGATGATACCAAATGGTTTGCCTCAATTGTCGACACTGCTCGCCAGCTTGTGAGATTCATGCTCAATCAAGAGACAGAGAGTGTTAGATATTTTTCGACCTCGCATGTCAGTTATGTTAAAGCTTCCAGCGGAGACTAGGTTTTGCACTCACTTTTACACTTTTGAGTCTCTTCTTCGAAATAAAGATGCAGTTTGCGAAACATTTACATGCATGGCATTTCATGACTGGGAGAGAACCCAACTTAAAAAATTGAAAGAGAAAATCAAAGTCTTGAAGGCAGCGCTTACAAGAAGAAGTTGGTGGAACAATGTGATGGATGCATACCATGTAATGATGCCTGTTATGTAATGTTGTACGAAGTCTTGATCAAAGAGCGCCTAATCTTGGGAAAGCATGGATGCAATGGTGGACTGTCCAGCGGAGTTTGGAGTGTCCTGAGAAATTAGAGCATTCAGTGGTGGAAAAGCAATGGCGTGTACCATTCTCCAGTATAGACAAAGAAAAGTCCTATTGAAGTACTTTCATGCTAGATGGATTGGAGCGCATTCACCACTACACACTGCTGCTTACATGTTAGATCCTGAATATTGGAATATGGATTTGATGTCCAACGTTGAGGTGGTGCAAGATTTTTATAAAGTGGTAATAAACACTTTTTATAATAATGTTGATGATCGTGTAAAGTGCATAAAGGAGGTGACCTCATTTTGATTGAAAGAGGGTTTATTTTCCAACTCCCTTGTTCAACAAATGGCTAAAGAGCAACCTGCATGGAAGTGGTGGATGATGAATGGTGGTGAGCATTATGCTTTATTGCGCAACCTTCTTGCGATGAAGGTTCTAAGTCAGTGCTCTTCAAACTCAGGCTCAGAAAGAAACTGGAGCATGTATAAATATATTCACAGTACTATTCGCAATCGACTTCTTGCAGATCAAGCAGATAAACTTGTTTACATGTATTGCAATGAAAAGATCTTGCGAGACATTGAAAGCGAAGAGTATGGAGAAGATATGCCCAGATGGATGTACGATTGTGATGATATAGTAGACGAGAACTTTGATGTTGGACGCACGTCATGCACTACTCTTGAGATAGAAGACAATTTGGACATTGACTTAGATGAGCTTAATTTAGCAGACGAGAGGGTAAACGGTGAAAGAATTTTGGAGCAAGATATTGACATAGAGGAAGAAGTCATTTCATTAATTTCATAAAAAGTACTTGTACAAATGATTGTATTTGGAGAAATTATCAATACAAAAGTAGGATATATGTCTTTCTTAGCTTTCATCTTGAAATAAATTACGAATTGCACTAGGAGTTACATCTAAAGGTCTTGGTGGTTTATATTTGCTAGCCATGCTGAACATTGTATAAATACCTTGATTTATTGGGACACTGCAGAATGCACATGTGGAAATATTTTGCATTTGCCTCACTAAACATATTAAGTGGTAGTAGTGTCCACAGGGTAGTATATACTGGCCGCTCCACCCACCGAATACTTTGTAACATACAGGACATTGGGGGGTGGAGGAACTAGTAGCCTCAGTAGAAACTCCCACAAGATCGGGATGTATCAAAAAATGAGAGATGTGGTTCCCTTGGCGCACAGGAGCTATACGTGAAGAGATGGTCTGTACATCTTGGCTGATCTTTGTGAGCTGCTCTTGAATCCCTCTATTGGCAGGGGGAGGAGTTGACACTTGAGATAATCGTACAGCTTCTTTCTCCTTCTCTGCTAGCTGTGCCCCTAAGCTTTCTTTGACCTTGTTTAACTCCAATCCAGCGCCCTCCACCATGAGAGCAAGTTCCTCCCTTGTGAATGTCACTGTCTCTTCACGTATGTCGTGGGTGTTGACAGTGGCCTCTCTAGAGACAAAGTCCACTGGAGTTTCTAGGATAAATTGTGCATATAGCATCTTAGCAAAATAGAGTGGAGCATCGGCATTATGGAGAGGATGACTGTACACCTCCAGGAAAATGCACTCGGCATTAATTTCGATATCATTATGAGTGCAACGCGAAACCTTCCATCTTTCCTTCTTAATCTCGCCATCTGGACATGGCCATATTTCCTTTATCATCTCTGTGGTTACGCGTTTATTTATGTCTTTCCATTGGGCATAAGTAGGATTTATCCATTTTGACAACCTGCATGCTGTTCTTGTAGCTTCGCGGGCTGTCAGTCCATGTGCAAGGGCCTTCATTCGTTCATATGCCTTCTTGGCTAACTCTTGATGCTCGTTTGCTTGCGCTTCTACCATATCTGCATGAATGTAAATGACTTTAGGATTTTAATGAACTGTAAAGATCAACGTAAGATAAATTGACCATTACCCTCAAAAACTTAAAGTTTAACACCACGAGATGAGATATGTATTGCAAAGACTCAATGAGAAATATCCACTTGACTCAAAAAATACTTCAAACAATGCGCGCACATCAAATTTTGAAGAGAAAACATAAACTTAAACACCACAAGAGGAGAGAGATATTGCAAAGACTCAATGAGATAATATATCAAACAATGGGCATATATCAAATTTTGAAGAGAGACAAACAAAGAGCCATTCTTGAAACTTAATCTCCTGATATTGTATCATTACAAAATTGGGGTGAATGACACTGATAGCTCTACAAGAGGATGTTGTGTCCTCGTTGGGTCAGTATTTAGTGATCTAAAAAATTCTACTACTTGCAAAACAGATTTTTGCTCATCTCGCGATTAGGCAGACACATCCAATTTTTGACTCTATAAATAATAGTATCCATGGTAACTTTGTTATAGGAACTATTGTCTATCCACAACTCTTGTACTTTCTGCCAAAAGTCATATAAAATTTGTAATAAATACCCTAAAGCAAAAACATCAGATGCAGGAGTGTATGCATCTGCCAAAAACGGATCATAAATTTTCGAGGCTATCCACGGCCGTTTATTTCGCTCTCTATCTGCGTAGGAGATCGCCTGTGCCACCTTCTCAGGGTTCTTGTCTTCTTCAAATACAAAATTGAGAGACACCTGTTTTTTGGGCACTCTCAGCAGTAATCCCCAATCAATAATACCTACGTGTGGCTTCAACTCTTTTGTAAAATCCAACACTACATTGAATGGATGTAGATCGATACGTACAATTCCTGCCAAATGTGCTGCCACTAGGCCTTCCATCAGGGCATGCATAATATGTGGCATGGTTATTACTATTTGTTTTATTTTAGAAAGTTCTAGATGACTTAAAGGAATATTATCGGGCAGGGGTTTTCTCCATCCTCGATCCAAACGGAAAATTGCTCTGGTGAACTCACTGAATCTAACGGCCATTTCCAATTTTCAGGTGGCCGGAAGTTAACCTGAGGCACACCTTTTCCAAACATTGGCACACGGGGAAAGCACTTGGTCGGGTAGATGTTAGTCCTCTCCCCACATTCAGGCATAAATTTTCTCCATTTGACTAGGTGGCGGGTCACCATTTTTACCTTGGTTTTATTAAGTTTTTTTTTGGCTTTCATTAAAAATAGTGTGTACGTGTTATAACACTTTAGGACACAAAAACCTTAAAATACAAGGTTTCTAGGAGACACACAAAGTCATGCACACTTGTCCATGGGGTACCTAGGCTCATGGACAACCACAACAATAAAACCAAGCCATGTCCACATCAAAATACATGTTCCACGCGTGCTGGCATGTGTCAAACAATTTATGCACAATGTATTAATCATTGTTATTTTCATCTTTGAGTCTTGTATGGTGAAACATTATAGATCCAATGGATCCAAACATTGGTATGAAACCCCTATGTAGGTGCCCATTCACAACATGGCATCTGTATAGACATCCATACTCACTATTGGGCATTGATGACGTTAGTGGGGATGTCAGTAGTATTTAGTCCATACCATGCACAATGGAGTTGATCGTTATATAGTCTTGTGGGTTGACTACCATGAGTATATAACATGCACGTTCCTAAAAGGGGAATTTGGGCATGTTCTTGGATTCATCTAGGTATATATATAGACATTCATACCCATGGTTCCCATGTGAATCTCTTAAGTAAACATAGACATGTGTTAAGAACATACTCGATGAGCTATCTATAAAACAAGTCTTTGCATGGATCAACTAATGACATCCCCTTCTCTTTGAAATAGTTGGTTTTAACTAAAAACCTATCAAAATGTCTCAAGGAGTGTTCAGCATACTCCTTGTAGTATGTTACGTACCTAGTGCTAATCTTTGAGATTAATGGTCTAATTTAGGAGGATTAGAGGAGCTTTAGGATTAAGAAAAAGCATGTTGATACTTGTGGTTAAGGTTATTATTAATAAATCCATGTGTACTAGCTATTTATAACAATATGGTTGTTTATAGTAGTAGTGCGCAATATATAAGTGAAACAGTGGTATTATTGTCATAACCTCACTATTGATTAGAGTTCGAGCAAAGACTTTGGCCATGCATGTGGCAGAGCATAGATCGGCATGTAAAATATGTCTATGGGACAAATTGGCATGGATCTGTGGGAGTCAAACCTTAGCCCCATACTCGAGGGTAGTTCAAAGCATACATACGGTTAGGAGGTAAGCTAGCCTACACCCCTCAGTGTTTTGCCCAGGGAAGTATGTGCCCCAAAGAGGAGTTCTAAGAGTTCCAAACTACCCCTACCGCCCTAGTATTACCACAATAACCACCCATTCCCATAGTGACCCTCCTATGAACCAAACGACCATGATGTACGGAAATTGTTGAGGGGGAGGAAGAAGGAATAGGAGGGGATCCTAACTACCTAGAAACACTAGAGGCTCGGAGCTCTACAAGTTAAATCCTAAGCCACTATGTTCAAGATGGCTATAGTGTCTACTCTATATATAGTAGTATAATCAAATAGGAGGAGGGACATCTGTGCCCTAGGATCTTGTATGTCATTATAGTGCTATCAATGCAAGGGACCTCATTGGGCGTGGCAAAGTGTCCATTAGCCCACAACGACCAACCCATAGCCTTTACTCTGCACAGGATGTGGTATTGACCACATGTACACAAGGATTTCCCATTAAGAGTATCCAATCCAGGTCCAGTCCATGAGCACAAATCAAGTACAAGCCTTAATTTGCTAAGCATCAGGGATGGTTGTTACAAACGATTCCCTTGAATGTTGTGACTAGAATGCAGCCTAGGAAGAGAGCCATTGCTCATGAAGTCAAACAAGCAGATTCCCACATACTCAAAGGGCGCGTAAGTTGGCATGAGTACCTACTAGCTCAATGACGTCTCGGAACATGCTAGAGTTTCCCCTAAAACCAAAAGATAAATAACTAATAAAATAGGATAAGGTGAAGAGCGAGTGACAATTCAAGAGGGATTAGGTGAGGACACAATTTTGCAACGTCTCTTCATCCTCTTGAGAGAAAGAATTGAATCCCCAACTTGCTAGAGATATGGAGGAACTAGTCATAGACCCTAGCAATATGCCTAAAAAGCTGGCAAATATCCCAATCCTATTGAGGAAAAAAGCAAGCTCAAAGTAGCCTAGAAATTGTTGGTAAGAGCATGCCAAGCACAAATGGAGGCTAAACCTCAAGTAGTGCCCACTATTGGAGAGAATGCTAATGCAAAGACTAGTTTGATCTTGCGTAAGAGAAAACCATGGAAAGAACTAATCTGTCCCATGACCCAAGAAAACTCACAATAGAAATTACGAGATGAGGACAAAAGCTTTGAGGCCATGGCCTCCAAACTCTTGGCTGATGATCATAGAGTAGTACCACACTCAAAGGAGACTATACACATTCTATACACATTCCATACACCATTACCGGCCTTGAAAACTATGTGAACAAACACCTAGAGACATAGCTGGACTCACCACCTTCCTTTCCTCCTCCCGAGTGCAAATTTTTGTTAGCTCCTTACTTCAAGGAAGTCCAAGCCTATGAAAGGACTTGAAGGATTAGATGGATGGAAAGTTGAAAGTAGGAATGGAAGAAAAACCGATTCAAGACTCCTTAGATGAGTTAGAGAATGACAAACCTACGATGGGAGAGGTAGTTCATCACACCTTTCCAAAGGTACTGGTGGTGGCGAAGCTAGGCCACTACTTTGAAAGTGATGACATGAATGCTATCCTACATGTAGTAATATATAAGGATAGCCAAGTCACCACCATCTTAGATGGAGGGGCTGGGGTCAGCATCATTACTAGGTAGTGCTGGGAAAAGTGGGAGAGCAACCATCACTTAACACACTACTAGCCTCTAATAGTTAAGCTTGTTGATGAAGCCATAGCAAAACCCACAGGGTTATTGTGAAATCTGAGAATTAAAACTTTTGGCCTAAGTTTTCACCACTCATTTTTGTGGTGATGAACTTCTCTCAACATCCTAATTCCTATGATTGCATCCTAGGTCAATGTCACCATTTCTTCCCTTCACTAGCCTTGATCAGTGTTTTGGGGCAAGCCTGCACATAGAATAGAACCAAGGTGAGAACGGGGATTTTTCATAGAAGGAAGCTGAAGCATTCACATGTAAGGATTGGCCTAAAATATGGTCACAAAGCATGTGTCACGGGATTCAAATCATTTATGTGACTTATAAGGTTTATAAGTCAATGTGTTCAGACATCATTAAAGTTTGGCCAAACACATTGGGTGGTTTGGGCATGGATCCTTGGTTAGAAGAAGGTGCCTAGATACAAGCTTGGGCTACAAGTCAAGAAAAGCAAAAGAGGGATAATCTTGGCAGCCAAGGCCACTTTTGGTAAAAAGGAACAAAAAGAGGGAGTTGGTCTCGACTCTATTAAAAGAAGGAAGGATTGTCCTTTATAAAGCATGCGCTTAAGTGAATAAGGCCGACATCAAAATTTTTCTTGCCGTCTTACTGCTTGCTTAAAGAAGTTGGACCAATAGTTACTATCTTCTCTCTCCTCTATGTTGTTCTTTGTTGGTCATCTACAGGTTGACCGACAACCATGCTTTGCTTCTGCTAGCCGACTCCAAGTTGGCCGCTTGCTGGTTGTACAAACGGTTGTAAATCAGCTGTACTCCCACACATATGATAGTAGTTGGTGGGTTCTCTCTCAGTTCTAGATGTATAGCCTACTCAGAAACTCAGTAAAATATGGTGTTATATGCACCCTCACCTTCAGTTATGGCTGTACAGGCTACTCGAGAACTAAGGAAAATATGGTGTTGTATGCACCCTCACCTTCGAAGGTGGTCAAGCACATGATTTCCATTATGGAAGGGCCATCAATGCATAGGAGCTATCAAATGAAACCAAAGTACTCCAAAGCACCAATAAGATTATCTGTGCTATCTTGAACAAGACTATGATGAAAGACTCATGCAATGACACGGAACAAAAGTTATCAACAACTACTCTTTGGGCTTACAGAATAGTGTACAAAGTAGCCATCCACATAATATCTTTTAACTTGACATACGAAATAAACACTGTCATGCCCATGGAAATCTTAGTACCAAGCTTAAGAATTAAAATCAAGAAAAGGTTATCAGGGAATGTACTGATCGACCAATTGTTTGAACTTGAATGCTGGGAAGAAACTAGATTGCGTGCTATTTCTACGGAATGATAGTCGAAAAACTGAGGTGCATGGATAAGATCATTCCTTGTGTGGGAACTCACCTTGCATGGATCTGCACGCATTGAAACACTTAACGGTGTAGAAGTGCAAGGATTCTTCAATGGTAGCAAACTTAGATGCTATTATGGTCCTCTAACTACAAATTCCTTGAACAAATTATATATATATATAAAGAAGTGAAAATAAAAAAAGTCGCACTAAAATGAGAGGCCTAGCAAGAAGCCAAGGCAAGACAAGAAAAAATATGCAACCGCCACATTTCGATAAACATGGCCCAAGTTGTTAACCTGGAAAGAGGAGCAATAGGAGGTGAAGCCCACCAAAATCTAGCTGGGTATGACCACAAAGACTGGCCTAGAACACAAGCCCTTGCACTGGTTGAAATGGGTGCTAGCCATAACCTCATGTCCCATGCAACTTGGTATACGATGTCACAACCATTTGTTGACATCCACAAATGTGTGAGTTGAAGGAGTAGACACATTCAAAACCTCATGCATCGGATCATTCACTGCTATATTTTACATTGGAAATAACCCCTTGGAAGGGAAGTTTTATGTTATGCTTGTAGGTACCATGTGTGAAGATGTACTCCTCAGACGAGGATGGATGGGGCACAATCAATGCCGAATAGACTTCGACTTGCAAACTTCTACCTTGCAACCAACTGTTGGGGAGGTAATGAAAAATGAGGAGGCCATTTCTTGTCTAACTTCAACACCAAAGAACCATTCTCCCATCAAAGAAGTACTCGCACCTAGCAAACCTCAAAAGGTACCCCACACCCTAGTCAAGCCACTTAAAAGAGACCTATCCTACACTTGATTGTAGGGGTGCATGACCAATCTCCATTACAAACGTCACCTGAGCACAACAGGATCAACCTTCACCGTCAAGTACCCCCCTGGATGTCTTTCTAAAAACTAACCCCACTAACGTCACTTTTTCTAGCATATCTAACCTTGTAGAATCAGGAACACCCCTCAGTCCCCAACAACAATGTTTCCATGGGAAGGGTGACAAGTGGTGGGTACGAAAAGTATTGCTCCAAGCACAAAGTTATTATGAAGGGAAGCAAAAGATTTGGGTGCCCAAGAGGAAGGTCCTGCATAAGCAAGTCAAATCCATGCCACCACCGACGTACCATATACCAAAACATCGAACCTCAACCCCAAACCAAAAATATGGTTCGTTAAAATGGAGTTGTTGGAGGACCAGGGCTATTATGCTGAGCAGAAACACCTCTGGCTCCCCAAAGTACTATAGACCCACAACGCCCCTTCGAGCAAGATACCCTCCACAAAAATGTGCTCCCCAAACATGGTGGGTTCTTGACACACTTCTACTGGAATAAGAGTTTTACTACGAAGGTAACAGAAGCATTCCCCCAACCTCTTCAATCACAATATAAAGCACCAAGGACCGATGGAATTGGCAACCCAAGGTTTGCAGCAACACAAAAACTCTTAATGCAAATCTTACAAAGGTTAAGGAAAAAAATTGACCAATTCATAGAGCCCTAGGACCATCTCTAAACATACCTGGGACATGATATTCCTTCCACTCAGCACCAATTCATAGAGCCTTAGGACCATCTCTAAACATACCTGGGACATGATATTCCTTCCAACTCACACTTAGCACCTATCATGTCGTAGTAGAGAGCCCTGCACCACAAATTTCCCTACTACTACTACCAAGCCCCAACAAGTAGGCCATAGATACCTCACCCTTGATGAAGAGGGGAACCCATCGGAAAAAATCATGAAAAATGTCAAAGAAAGCACTAAAAAGAGTGGAGGAAAGCAGTGAGAAGGAGCAAAGAAGTAAAAGAAATAGCAGGAAGCAGAGGGATGGAGAGTCAACCAGAATGCAAACACTTGGCTCTCTAATCACTGGGCTTCTTAGTATATCTTGGAATAGGGAGGCCGTGGCGGGTGAAAACCTAGCCCATGGTACAATCCATCGCCTTGAATGGTCATGATAGAATACCACCACCTCAGGCTCTCCACCCAAAAAAAAGACCTTGAATGCTCATGATAGAACTCCACCACCTCAAGTACTCCATCGCCTTGAATGCTCATGATAGAATACCACCACCTCAAGCACTCCACCAGAAAAAAAAACCATGTTCAAGTTGTGTATGCATGTTCACATTTGCACATGCACATTCACATATGTTTACGCATGTTTCCATCTATGCATGCATGTTCGGAGTTTTGAACACACACGTACACATCACTCTGTGTATGCACATTTCCAAGAATGGCTTGTAAATGCACGCTACATACATATATTCCAAAGTAAAATACTATAAAAACAGAGGCCCCCTCTCATTTTCCACTATTCCTTTTGCACCTAGCCAATTATTGCCAATTTTTTCCAACATTCTCCCTGCCTTCCAGCATAAAGAGAATGTAGGGGAGAGGAAGAGCTTGAGTTCCTTGCAAGTAAACACACACACACACACACACACACACAAGAGATTAAGCAAGACACAAGAGAGAGATGGATGACTTAACTTTCTTCTATCTTCTTCTATTCTCTATAACAAGTAACATAAAGAGATAATAGTATATACTATATGGAAAAGTACTCTCCTACGACGGTAACTTACAAAGGTCGATCCATAGTGTGAACCTGTCTACATAAGCTGTGACGTTATAACAATGCCATAACTCTAGTACTCTAAAGTGGCTATGACACAGATACTGAGCTTACAACTTGTGTAATGCTAGCGGTGATATACATTTAGGCTATAAGAAATGAGCCTAAACTAGCTGGGCACTATACAAATGAGTATTGTATATAAGATATTTTGACCGATGAGAAAATACACAATGCCATTCTCACAATTGAGTTTGAGTCTTCTTGCTCATGTGATTGAAGTTGTATACATTTTTCTTCTTCTTTGTTGTATACATGCTTATGTATTTCTCTTCTCCCTCTCTCCTTCTCTTGTCTACTCTCTCATGCTTTCACTCACCATGGCATCGAAGTGGAGGTTGAGCTTTCCATAGCTCTCTCTCTCTTTGCTCCCCACCTATTTTCAAAGCTCCTTTGTAGTGACAGCAAAGGAGGCAAGGTTGAGGACCCTAACTGTCCACAAGAGAGAGTTACTCTACCAAGAGTGGCTTGAGGTGCAAACTGGTATAACTCTTGCATTCTCCTATCCTAATAGCCATCGGCCTGCTCAACCCTCTGCAAAACGGACGTGCTGTCGGCACCTCAGACGGCCAAGATCGTCTTGTAATGGACGGCCAAGATCTCATCAACAGAGGCGGCCGAGATCGTTTCCTTTTGGACGATCAAGATCAATCTCTGTAATTGTGGCCGAGTTCTGTTTTTCTTCCGACTGTGAAAAAAACAGTACGGCCAAGCTCTCAAAAGTTTCAGCAGTACAGTTCGACCTTAGATTAACGGCTGAATCTCTGCAAATGGAGCTCCTCCACGTTTTTCTGTCCAAACTGGTATAGTCAAATAAGAATTTCTCTTAATTCAGTGATCAAATTCAAGTACCTGCTGATGCTGCTCGTCTCAATATTAAAAGAAGCAAAGGCGCCTCACGCTGACCAAATAGTGACTCATCCTCCATCTTGAGGCGCACACTCAACCATCTCTTCTTGCTGGGAAGGAATTAAAGGGTTTTTCCTGCTGATCTGCTACACTATGCTGCAAGTGAAAATCCTTTTAGTTATGAAGATAGTCAAACTTCCCATCCTTCTCTCCCTTAAGAATAGGACAGGAATATGATGTCAAGATCCACAGCAGTTCCAAGGAATTCGGTAAAGTCCTATTGATCCCAGATGAATTGTAATCATGCACATGTAATGCTAGCTTAGTTAGGCATGCATGGCTGTACCGCAGTCACCAAAAATGAGAAACGGGAACGGAAACATTTGAGGAATCGAAACAGGGAAACAAGTTTTCTAGAGATGAAAATAGTTGTTTCCTTTGAATACACCACTTGGGAAACAAGAAACGGCCATGGAAACAAACGAGGTCTTGAAACGGCCGTTTCTTGTGACTATGGTGTAGGGTGTGACGGGTGATGCACACATTTTTCCAAGTTAAGCCTACGGGAACAAAAACGCTTGAGGAACCGTAATAGGGAAACAAGTTTCTAGGGGTGAAAACAATTGTTTCTTGTGACTACACCACTTGGGAAACAAGAAATGGCCATGGAAATGAACGAGGTCCTGAAACAGAGAAACACGTTTCTAGGGGCTGAAACGGCCGTTTCATGTGACTAGTGTAGGGATTGATGGGTGATGCACACTTTTCACTCACCAAGAGTGATGATTGATGCCACTTAGTCCTCAAGCTCTTGTGCATGAGCTGGCACACAAATGCATCTCTGCGTATGTTATGTCTACAACCGTGCTTATGATTGTCAAAAGTATGGAATTTTTGTGAAATCTACCGAGGCAACCTATACTCGAGTTGATTAAACATAAATGCCATGCATGACTAGAGAGAGAGACTCTCAGAGACAAAGAGAGCTTGTAGTCTTTAAGGCGGTGGTTATGTACAACATATTAATGATATTAAATCAGCATACCAATGATATAAAACTCTCTCTATTTTAGTCTTTCTGCCCTTTTTTTTTAAAGGGAAAATTTTCAGCCTAGCCCCCTTCTTTAGAAAGTTAATTTAATTAATTTACATGTATAACTTTTTATTTTGGCAACCCTCCTCAAAAGTGTAGGGGGGATAGGGATAGTGTATTGCATGAGTTGAATACATCCAGATATAGAAGCTGCACAAGCGTCTGAGAATCTCATTGATGTGCATGCGATGTCAATGTTTACTAAGGATACCTCCCTGCTATAGGGAGGCTGACTCTTGTTGGGGCAGAAAAAGAGAGACATATATACATATACCACAGTATCATAGTCACAACATTGGAATCAAAATAAGTTTTTTTTAAATCCAAAAACCACTACAATATCGCTCTCCAAAAAAAAAAAAAAAAGCACTTGGGCCAATCGACTCCAAATTTCCACAGCAAGTTGGAGTGTATTCATCACACTGTCCTCTTATTTCCATCTTCCATCCAAGTTAGACAGCAAAATCAATCCTGCATATCATCGTCACTATCCATCTCTTCGATCCTCAACTTTTTTGTAGAATGTGGCCCCAATCTGCCATCTGGGATTTCTATTAGGACATCAGATTTCTGACCAGTCATACCATCAACAAGTCCACCTGTTTTATCCACTCGGTAGCTAAGCTCTTTCCTGCCAGGTTGCACATCTATGTAAACTGTGGAATTTTCATCTATTTCATCATTGATCAGCATCCGTGAGAGCTGTGTCACCACCCTGTGCTCCAACCATCGACGAAGAGGCCTTGCACCATATACCTGCTCAATGAACCATGGCATCTTGTGCGTAAGTTCTTCGTTCAGATTGTGTAATTTTAGACATGCATGGCATTTGGAGTACCCTTGAACCGAGAAAGATAACATAAAAAGTAAAGCTCACCGGATCATAAGCTTCAGAAAGAACTAGATCCAATGCCGAATCAGTTACAGCCAATGCAACTCCTCTGTCTGCAAGACGAAGAGCAACATCTCTCATCTGCAAACGTGCAACCTTGCACAGTTGTTCAAGAGAAAGAGGTTCGAAAACAACAATTTCATCCAGTCTGTTTAACAACTCCGGTCTGAAATGTCTGCGAACCTGCAAGATTAAGGATTGACAGTAGTCAAATTCCAACTTTCCGGGTTTAAAGGGGCAAAACCACCAGTATGACAGTAGTCAAATTCCAACTTTCAGGGTATAAGGGGCAAAACCACACCTCAAGCATCACTTTCTCCTTTGCCACCATCATGCTTTGTTGTCCATGCATCCCGGCAAGTAGATGCTCAGCACCAAGATTTGATGTCAGGATTACCACTGTATCAGAGAAGCTTACAGTGCGGCCTTGCCCATCAGTTAAGCGCCCATCATCTAGCATCTGCAGCAAGGTATTGAATACTGCAGGATGTGCCTTTTCTACTTCATCAAACAACACCACACTATATGGCCTACGCCTCACAGCTTCAGTCAATTGTCCACCTTCTTCATGGCCAACGTAACTGTAACAGTTATTAACAGCGAAATCAACATCAGATACCCACTATTGTACCAAAAGTAATATGTTTATTCTATCTAACCCCTGGACATTTACTACTTGAGGTGTTAAGACAACATACAAAGCTAGTACCTTTGACAACCTGAACTGTATGATGATATCAACTAAATCTCTACTTGTTATACAAAGGAGGTTAACACAAAAGAGTTTAAGAATGACAACTGAACATACCCTGGTGGAGCTCCAATAAGTCTTGCTACTGAATGCTGCTCCATATATTCAGACATGTCAATCCTCACAAGCTGGTTCTCATTGTCAAATAGTTGTTCCGCAAGAGCCTTGGCTAGCTCGGTTTTCCCAACTCCGGTAGGTCCTAAGAACAAGAAGGAACCAGCTACAGGCTGCTGAGGCCGCCCTAACCCTGCTCTCGATCTGAGCACAGCTTCAGAAACTGCCTGTACTGCTTCATCTTGGCCCACCACACGCTGGTGCAGCCGGTCAGCCAGACCGATCAAACGCTGTTTCTCATTTTGTCCAAGGCGAGTAACAGGAATACCTGTCCACCTGCTTACTACCTGCAGATACAAGTTGAGAAGAGTTTAGCAATGACATCAAAACATTTAACCTGAAGAGAAGTTGTGAGCCACTGACCGAGTATGGCAGAGAAATCCTACCTCAGCTATTTGATCAGGTCCCACAGTCTCGGTGAGCATATTATTTTCATCCATACCAGCCTCCATTTTCTGAATGGTCCCTTCAATGTCTTGAAGAGCACCATACCGAAGGTCTGCAACTCTTGCGAGGTCCATTCTCCTCTCAGCTTCTTGCAGCGTGAACAACAATTCTTCTCTCTTCTTTTTGAGACGCCTTATCTCATCAACTCTCTCTTTCTCCTTCTGGTGTTTCATTTTCAATGGTTGCAGCTTGTCTCTCAAATCATCAAGTTCAGATCGAACCTACATTTACACCACCAAAAAGTCATCATTTGCAACTGAGCGAAACCAAAAAAAATTTGATTGTCAAGCAGACTATTAGACAGAAAATATTGAACCGCGCATAGCTTACTTCAAGCAGTCTTGCTTTACTAGCTTTATCCTTCTCCTTCTCTAGAGCATGTAATTCTACTTCCAGTTGGATCCTTTTGCGTTCCAAAGTATCTATTTCCTCTGGTTGACTATCAAGTTGTACGCGCACATTTGCACATGCTTCATCGACAAGATCTATGGCTTTATCTGGAAGGTGACGCCCTGTAAAATTACAGGCAATGGAGTATGATGACTTGCAGTTACAATAATACAAGGCACAAAATTTTCACAAACAATCATTACGACTAAAACACATTCATCTCATGTACATTTAACTTTAAAAAGCTTAGTTCTTCAAACCCCAGTGTTTCACTTGGGGCAATTATTAGCCGAGAGCTCGAAGATAAGCAGAAGGGTGCCCATGACCAGGAGTATGAGCGCAACGAATTACTCAAGTCCTTTGGCTACATAGGTGGCCAGAGAGTCGTTGTCTTGTTTGACAGCGGTAGCATGGAGGATGTGGTCACGAAACAGGCCGCTAGGCGTGCTCGTTTCGAGCTGACTTCGATGGACAAATAGGTTGAGGGTTTTAGCACAGGCATGACAACGAGCGTCAAGTATAAAGCTCTAGGTGCTAAGTTAGTGATTCAGGGCATAGAGTTTGAACGTGATTTTATGGTTGCCCCTCTTGCAGGAGCAGACATAATTTTGGGTATTCAGTGGTTTCACAAGTTTCTTCCTGATGTCAAGTGCATGTTCCAGATCAATCGGAATGTGTCAAACGCCCCAGTGACCATTCAGTGTGAGCTAGGAATTCCGAACTTTTCGCTCATAAGCCACTTGTTGTAGGCTAAGCGAGCAATGAGGAAAGGCGCAGAGTTTGCGATGATTTACATCTAGACAACCCACCAGACGGTGGCCAGTGCTTCCGAGAAGTACTCGGTTCTCCATGAAAAGTTCCGGAAGATTTTTCTTTTGGACAGTCTCCCTCCCCAGCTCCCCCCCGTCCAGACCAGAGGACCAGGAGATTGACCTCCTCCCAGGCTCAGAACCCCCGAGCAAGTTTCCGTATGGCCTTTCTAAGGCAATGGAATCGGATTTGGACCGCCAACTCCAAGAATTGTTGCAATCTGGCTTCATCCGCCCCAGCGTGTCACCATTTGCAACACCGATCTTATTTGTCAAGAAGAAAGATGGGTCTTCCCGTTTATGTGTGTGGATTATCGTGCACTCAACAAGCTAACTATCAAGAGCAGATTCCCGATGCCTCGAATTGACTATATTCTCGAGAGGCTAAATGGAGCAAAGGTGTTCTCGAAACTGGATTTAAAGAGTGCATACCACCAGGTGCGGATTGTGGAGGGGGACATCCCCAAGACAGCCTTCCATAGGGAACGGGCCCACTATGAATTTGTGGTCATGCCATTTGGCTTGACGAATGGCCCAGCTACATTTAACCGCATGATGATGCGTGTTTTCCGGGACTTGATTAGAAAGTGTGTGTTCATATTTTTGGATTACATACTGGTATTTTCAGCTACGGTTGAGCAGCATGACATTGATGTGGAGAAAGTCCTTAAGTTGCTGGAAAGCAACGAGCTCTACGTCAATGAAAAGAAGTTGGAATTTTATCTGTTCCAGGTGCATTACCTAGGATATATAATTAATGCTGAAGGCATTTGACTTGATCCGGCTAAAGTGGCCAAGATTGTCAACTGGGAAGTACCTCAGACAGCCTATGACATTAGAACCTTTGTGGGTATATGCCAGTCATACTTCACCCACATCGACAAGTTTTCTGATCTCTCGGCAGATCTCATCGATCTACTGAAGGGAGTGAAGACGAGAAGGCAAAAGATTCGAATGACTCCACGAGCATTGAAGGCATTCCAGAACCTCAAGGTGGTTTGTCAGAAGCGCCTTGTTTAGCACTTGCCTCGTGGGACGACCCATTTCAGGTGATCACCGATGCGAGTAACATCGTAATTGGAGGTGTATTGCAATAGAATGGTCATCCAGTAGCTTACATGTCTTGTAAGTTGCTGCCCGCCGAGAAGAACTACTCAGTCTATGATCGTGAACTCCTAGCAGTTATACAGGCCTTGAAACATTGGAAACATTTTCTGTATGGCTGTGACTTCGAGGTTCGCACTGACCATCAGGCATTACACTAGATTCAGACAATGCCAAGTGCACAATGGAGTGATCGACAACACCGCTGGAGTCAGATATTCCAGCAATTCAGTGGTATGATTGAGTACCTTCCAGGAAAGGCCAATCCAGTGGCCGACGCTTTGAGCAAGAAGGGACAAGTGTCTACAATTCAAACCACTAGACTTGATCTTGTTTGTACAGGATTGGATGACATAAAGCACACGTACGCGGATTTCAAGGAATTTGGTACACAGTGGGAACAAGCATTGGTGGATGCCACAGGACCATGCCACTTTCTGATACGCGATGGTTGGCTTTTCTACAAAGGCCAACTGTGTGTCATGAATGCGTTCAGGGCAGCTCTTCTCCACGATGCCCATAACGCCATTACAAGTGGTCATAGGGACATGAATTCGACTCTCGAGAAATTGGAACGGCAATACTATTGGCCAAAGATGAGGCGTGACTTTGAGGTTTGCACTGGCCAAAGATACTATGTTGAATTTTTCCAGTGCATTCCACCCACAGACAGACGGCCAAACAGAGATATACAACCAATTGGCCTTTGATGTGCTGAAGTGTTATGTCCACGATCAGCAAGGTAAGTGGGAATCATATTTGCCTTTGATTCAAGCTGTTTTGGATGATTCTTTTTCTTCACCTATTGGCAGGACTCCATATGAGGCAGCATTTGGAAGACCTTTCCAGTCATTGTTGTCCAAGACCTTTCTTCAGTACCTAAAGCGAACAGGGTGGCGGAGTCTTACCAGGAGATTTTAGAGTCAGTAAAAGACAGATTGGCTAAAGCGCAAGAGGCCTACACTCGAATAAAGACCAAAGGGATATGAAGTTTTCGGAAGGGGATTGGGTTTATCTTCGGATTATGAAGCAAAGATTGAAACATGTGGGCAAACGATGCCCAAAGTTGTCTTTCAGGAGCTTCGGACGTTTTCCCATCAGGAAAAAGATTAATGAGGTGTCTATGCAGTTAAAGCTACCTCCGAGTTGGACTATGCACAATGTATTTCACGTCAGTTGGTTAAAGCCATCCAATCCCTTTAGGGGTCAAAGACGAAGCGAAACCAGACATTGTTGATGAAGCAGAAGTTATGGTTCCAGAACAAATCCTTCTTAACCATTTCAAGCATGGCTCAGGCCGAAGACTATGACAGTTCCTCATGAAGTTTTAGGACCGAGGAACCCATGAAGCGGTATGGCTCGACAAAGAGTTTTTCGAAGACTATGCGGTGTTATTGACGGATAATTTGGAGGCTATGCAGCTTCCGTCTGGGCAATGCGCACTCTTTTGGGGAGTGACTCTGCATCCAGCGCCTTCATGCGCTTGCTCTTGGCTCTTTGCTTGCTCCATACAGTGTCCTATAACTGTAGACGATGCATATTAGCTTCAGGCGGGGCAGCATCTCTAAGATCATTGCATGCTACATGCATGCTTCCCAAAATAGTTCGTGTTATATGTTGATGGTTGAAGTCTGCTATCTTTTGTCTATCAAGCAACTCAGCGTTGCCTCCGCTTCGAAGTCGACGCTGTGCATTTTCTCATATCTGCTCTAATAGATCTTGCATGAGTATCTCAGACTCATTGATCTTTTTGACGACGTCATCTGCACATTATGACACTGTGATGTGACTGCTTCAATGCGAATTGCTCGTAGAACGATTTTACGCTCTGTGCCGAGGTACTCTTTCACATGTGCATTCACTCACGAATGTGTCCAATAATCTTGTGTTTTTACTGAATGCTTGTTCTGGCAACTGCGACATACATCCCGCATGTGTACTGCACATGAGTTCTTACAATGCCACATCTGTAGATTTTTCTCTTCGCCATCCATCCCCCACACTTACAATGCGACATCTGTAGGACTTTCTGTTTGCCATCAATACCTTACATCTGTGTTTGCCCTTGCTATGCCATATCCAGCCATTTCTGCCTTGGCACGTCTTCTGACATAAAAACATTTAGCTGATTTTGTCTTTTTGCTCTACATTACTGTCTATGTAGACCTTATGTTAAAATATTGATAGCAAGTCACCAGATAGTGTAGAAATCAGGTCTCACAGAACATCTAAACTGCCATTGTTTTGCAGTAATCTGTCTGATGTACGAGTAGTAGCCTTGGACATGGGTGCCTTGATTGCTGGTGCAAAGTACCGTGGTGAGTTTGAAGAACGACTGAAGGCTGTCCTCAAAGAGGTAGAGGAGGCAGAAGGGAAAGTGATCCTCTTTATTGATGAAATCCATCTCGTGCTTGGAGCAGGTAAAGACCATGGTGGAATGTCTGCCATTTGCTTAATATAGTTCATTTATTGCGTGGATTGTTTTTTTCGGGATCATTAACACATGTTGCTGTTACTCCAGGACGCACAGAAGGATCTATGGATGCAGCAAACTTGTTCAAACCAATGCTTGCTAGAGGACAGTTACGATGTATTGGAGCGACGACCCTAGAAGAGTACCGCAAATATGTGGAGAAGGATGCAGCTTTTGAAAGACGTTTTCAACAGGTATGTACTGGAGAGTTCTTGCTGAAGATGCAATGAACTATTCATGTATGTTATTTGAAATCTCACATTGGTTTTTTGGGTTGTATGTGATTGCAAATAGGAAATGAGTTTTGTAATACTGTTACTCCTTGTTTCAGGTCTTTGTAGCAGAGCCTAGTGTGCCTGATACCATTAGCATCCTCCGAGGATTGAAAGAAAAATACGAGGGACATCATGGTGTCCGTATAATGGGTAGAGCCCTGGTTGTTGCTGCACAGCTATCAAATCGGTACATAACTGGTAATGCCTTTTAAACCCACAAGCACGACGTCGCTGTAACGTCCAGCGAGGCAGATGCGAGTGGGACAGGTGCCATTAATCGTACAATCTACAATTCTATGTGCACACACCTCATTAGCGTCCCACACGAGACTCTACTCGAAGGGCGAACAATAGGCTCTGGTGTTTTTAGCATAGTAAAAGAGTATACAGTTAGAGGTATATCATTTTTGCCAGAGCACATTACTTTTGCGGAAAGCACTACAAAGGAGAAGGCAGCGCCAAGTTTGAGAGCTTCCAGGCAGAGCAGGGCATGCAGGTTCTACACCCATCAATTGTCAGGTGTATTGCCTTCACAAAAGAATCTCCTTGGATCACTATTTTCCCATACTATAATGGCAGCTCGCTTGGTGATACTCTTCTGAAGGTCCAGGGGAAAGCATGTTGGTCGTCTTTGTAAATCTAGCAAATATCACTAAACACAACAAAAACAGAATATTAAACAACATTATTGAAATCAACATCAAGCAATACATCATCAAACGTGAGAGAATAGCAACAAGTGTATCATTACTTATCAATGATCAAACAAAAACGGAATATCAAATAATATTAGTGAAATCAATATCATCCAATACATCATCAAACGTGAGACAACCGCAACAAGTGTATCATTACTTATCAATGATCAAACAAAAACGGAATATCAAACAATATTACTGAACTCAACATCATGCAATACATTATCGAACGTGAGACAACCGCAACAAGTGCATCATTACTTATTATTACTTATCAAGTGTATACATGTTGCACTCCTCATCTACACACCTACCGTGACACAGAGAGAGAGAGAGAGAGTTGTGAAGTGTATCATGAGAGAGAGAGAGAGAGAGAGAGAGAGAGAGAGAGAGAGGGGAGGAAGAGAGAGGTGTGACAGATAGAGATATAGGGGACATTAGATGGCATTTTTAATAGTTTTGTTAGTTCCTAAAGAGAGAAAAATAATGTTTTGTATTCCTAAAGCACTCCTCATCTACACACCTATTGTGACAGAGAGAGCGAGAGAGAGAGAGAGAGAGAGAGAGAGAGAGAGAGAGAGGGGAGGAAGAGAGAGGTGTGACAGATAGAGAGCAATAGCATAGGAGAGTAGAGAAGAAGAGCACTCTATTGAATTATCATAAGAGTATGAGTGGTGAGACTACAAAATGACCCTTATCTTGGCCCCCCCAGCCTTCGCACCTTGGGGGACCATACCTAAAACATAGGTCCATGGCTATCCACAGCCATCTAGGGTTGTGCAAATACTTAATTTAAGAATACAATCTCCATAATTAATCCCGTAGCACGCCTTTCATAGACAAGTGGTGATCGCACACATAAAACATACAATGACACTGGAGAGGTGTCCAATGAGGGTTAACATGGCCCCCTTCCTGATACATATTCTTTTCTCAAAATATCTCAATGAAGATTGGTCGAGAATATTGCTAGATGCATGAAATGTTGGAGGTCCTAGAAGGTCTACAAGGCAACATGCTACCACGCATTTAAGCATAATGCAAACACCAACAATCAAGCAGTGAAAAAATATATTTACGACTAGTCAAATTTTTTGGTTACGACTAGTCAAATTTATTTACGACTAATCAAATTTATTTACGACTAGTCAAATTTATTTACGACTAATCAAATTTATTTACGACTAGTCAAATTTTTTGGTTAAGACAAGGGTAATATTAAGTTTGTTCCAGATTCAATCCAAACTAAGATTGAGCAAAACGCATACCTCGGGTTATGACCTTAGTCTCAACACACTACCACTTTGGTGAAACCATCCTAGCTATTCTCTAGCCTCATAAATGAAACTGCTAGGTGATCATTATAAGGGTTTATTTTTATTCTAAAAATATAAAAGTAGGGCACCACCCTATAGAGACCCAAGCAATGGTCCAAAGACCTCATACAAAAGTATCTAAGAACCGAGACCTCATATAAGAGTATCTAAGAACCGCTAGGTGTTTGTTATGTTTTTTAAAGCCCTTTATTGATAGGTTTTTAGCCACAAGACCCCGTCCCATGGAGATCAAGGCTACAGTCCCAAGGCTCCATCACTAAGAGCCAAAAGTCCTACCTAGATCGCACACGGTCATGGTTATCTTCTTGTGGGGTTTTTTTGTTGTTTTTGTTTTTGTTTTTATTTTTATTTTAAAGAAACTACCCTTTCACTTTCACAATTCACCTAGGAGGCTCTATTCTAACTAAAGAGGGCATACTAAGGAAGGTGGAGTACTTAGCATAATCCTTTGGCATACTCTACGATCAATCTCAGGGAAGATTGAACTAGGACCAAAGCCTAAATGGTTATCCAAGTAATAACTAGAAAATTGATAGACCAGATACCTAACAATGCAAACAAGAAATTAAAAAAAAAATACTAAATGGAGAATCATAAAAAAGGTCAAAACAAATAGCAAAAGGTGAGGATGGGTTAGAATACACTTAGGCAAGAGGAAAATCCTATCCATATTGAGGATGCACGTCCACTACATGTAAATTTGGATTTGGTCTACATGACACCACCTCAATAACTTGTAAATCGTACTCATCTAGTAAGCTCATCATTAGATAACCATAGTTCATAAGCATGCTCTACTTCTTCATTCACTAGGTTGATTTCTCCCCTCACTAGGGTGTGCCCCATATATATATATATATATAGATATAGATATATAGATATATAGATATATATATATATATATATATATATATATATATATAGATATATATATATCTATATTATCTATATATATATATATCTATATATATAAATAAATAAATATATATATAGATATATTATCTATATAGATATATAGATATAGATATATATATATATATATATATATAGACATCTATATATATATAGATATATCTATATATAGATATCGATATATATATATATATATATATATATACATATATGTATATACATCCTCTAGTCTACTAGGTAATGGTGTGCGTGCATCCTCATTTGTGATATGGCATAGGTACTATAGGTAAGTTAGCTAAGTAGCTATTGTGAGCTAAGTTGTCTAAGAAATCACCCACTATACCCAAGAAGGGACAAGGAAGTGGAAACATATATGCCATAATTGATGGTGTAAGTCGATAAGTTCTTACCCTCCTCCACTACTCTACAAGCTGTTCCTGTGGAGTTCTATCTTGTTGGGGTCCTCCCACTGGGGAACGTACACTATCGTGATTTTTTCGTTGTGGTGTCTCTCGTAATGGACTATGATAGTCCTGTCCTATAGCACCCAAAATAAGTTCTACATTGCCAACATAAGTAGGATGTTGCGTACAACATGTGATGGCTATAGATAAGGCATGGTGCAAGGGGGGATGTAACTATAGGTAAAACCAATCCACAAAGGTGGCTCCACAACATCTCTCCCCTAGTGGTGCATAAAAATAGCATGAGTGGGTCTGAAAAGGAGGAATACTTAGCTGCCCTTGATAATACCATTCCTAGCAATCTGGGTCCAGGATAGGGTCACTTGTGTCGGTCCATGAAAGTCTATGCTCATGGCATGAAGTCACAACAAAGTCGTACTTCATTCTTCTATTTGATATGTGCTCCTTCTCATCATCATCCTTTTTTTTAAAATTTTTATTTTAAAATTTGTATGGTTAGTCGGATTTTTAGTATGTGTATATTTGCTATATTGCTAAACACTATTGGTTCAAGCTATATTGTCATGGATTAGATTTTTTCCAACAAGCTCCCTCTTGATATGGACATGAACTTTGTTAGGGAGAAAAACATGGACAGTAAAAGTAATCATATTAGCATAATTAAGTCTCCCCTTCCTGCTTTCTATCATGCCTTGAACTCATAGAGGGTATTGTAGGTTTTTTGGAAACCACCATCCCTTCCAACTTTGCTCCATCAATGTTTGCTGGTTAGAAGCGTTCTTTGTTCCTTGTTATGGTAAGTCAACTTCTAGCTTTAATGGTGGGAAAGGGCTCTTAGAAGACTGCATGGAGCTTATGGGTTCACCCTTATAGATGGGTAATGGAGTTAACACTTGCATAGTGGTTCGCTCTAGGGAGACGAATCGGGTTGGGGCTTGGATAGCCAACAATGTTTGTAACCTTTAGTGATGTAGATGCTTCACCATCAATAACCATGTCTTGTGTGATAGGGTTTCTCTTTGGGATCTAGAATTTTTTAAGCATTGGTGGTGAAGGTTATTTTATAAAATAGCTTTTCCTTTCTTGGAGTTTAAGCTATTTAATCCTTTATCCATCATTGATGAGGAGGTTTGGGAATTTTAAGTGGCGAGCAGTGAGATACTTTTATGTTTTGGTATCCAAATACAATGGTTACCCTCATAGTAGCCTTGAGATTTTAGTAAGTGTTTAGGGATTCATTTTGGGGTAGCTTGTAACTTGGAAGTCTTGCATTGATTATTTTGTTGAGGTCCTCCTTTCTTGGTTGGTTGAGTGTGAGGTGCATGCGCATGGGTTGGTTCCCACCCGGACTTTGATGCTCAAATAATCGGACTCAGTGGTTCCGTTGTGAGCGAGTCGGCTCAAAATGGACTAGGTGTCTAAGATGGTAGACAAGTGCACACATATTGTTTGATGGACACTCCAATGTATCATTGAGGGGGGGTGTTGAGAGGTAGCGACAATTGCGGTTGTGCAATGCTACATTGACACAAGTGATGGGTGATGGGTGATGGGTGAGTTGTGGAGCATCTCAATTAAGAGAGGGTGTTGAGAGATGTAAATGGTGATGTGTGTGTGGGAAAGCACCCTAGAGTTGCAAGATATTGTGGTAAGATAAGAATGCCACATGTAACATTGTATGGTGTGTGAGTATTGACCAAAAGAGTGGAAAAAGGAGTTGTCATATGGATGATGATGTGTAAAGTGGGATAAAGCTAGAAAGCCTATATCATTGTCTATTTCAATTGAGATATGAAATAGAGATCTTGTGTTGAGTGTGCAATCTCTCTCTCTCTCTCTCTCTCTCTCTCTCTCTCTCTCTCTTATGGATTTCTTAGTGTGGTTTAATCCACCTTAATTATGTTGCTTAATCTATGTCTATCACCATGATCAATCCCATTTTAGGATTGTTAATAGATTTGGGTTGCCACTTTTTAGCTCGTTGTATCTATTCATTCATGATGTTGTATCTATTCATTCTTGATGTTGGGCATGTCATAATCATGTGCTCCTCTGATTCTACACTATGTAGTCCACACAGCTTGCATAACCTCATCTCTCATGCTTGTCCACTCCATGAACCTGTCTCAATAAAGTGTGTGATCGAGTTCGAAGTCGTGCAATACTCCGTCTAAATACCACTGAGAGCGGGTTGGCTATGTATGGCTGTGTGTGCGCCTCTGCTGCCTGCATGTAGCATCCCCAACATGAAGGATAGATATGCATACTGTAATAAGCAAGTTTGCCATTTGCTCCCTTGCTTTGATGTTTTGCTTGATACGCTCGTAAGAGGTCTGATTGAAATGTGTCCATGCATATATCTTATGGTGCCATATCTAGATATCTATCCATTCCCCACCCTTTAAACCATTTTTGCATATCCAGCACCCATCCTGTTGAAAGCACTTAACTTTTCTACATTTTTTGTAGGCGTGTACTAGCATCCCATGCACGTTTGGGGAGCCTACTGTCATCCATTTGATGTACTCTGTCGGGTGGCATATCTTAGTACTTCTCGGATCATAGCATGTACCTCAATTGGCCAACAGCCAGCTTCCAAAAGCATAAGTACATATGGTGTGGTGCTTTTGATGCCTAAATGTCTACGAATAAAAGCTTTTTGCAGCTTCTCAATGTCATTCCATGTAGATGAGGAGATGCTCCCCCCCACACTTCCACTCCATATAATACCGTCTGTAGATATGGAGAGCTCAATGCCACTAGTATGAAAATGGGACATGTGAGACCCCCGCCCCCTCCGCGATGCCCCCTCCGAGGGCCTTAGCGGTGGAAGCAGCGTCAGTCTCTCACGCGGGGCAAGGATCCACACTCGGGGCCTCGCCACTAGATATCCGGACAAGAGATTAGCCCGATGGTTCCTCCAAAAACCGAGCTCTGAAAGCCACTGATTCCTTCCCACACAGAACAAGGGTCTTCCTAGGACTTAATCTAATTAACGTAATTTAATCGTAACCATTTGTATCACAGGAATCCCCTGATCCAGCCTAACCAACCGGTCCATGGGTTAGCTAACCGTCCAACCACTGTATTGGTGGGATTCCTTTATAAAAATTTGGTTATGTTTTGCTCGGGTACCGAGAGAAAGAGTTCCTAGGCCCCTTAGCCGGTGCTTCAAGGCAAAATTTAAGGTAGGCATACCACTTACACACCCAATATAAAATTGCCATTATAACAGATTCGACTGTCTTTAAATAATCTTTCAATGAAATCATAGTATTACTGATCATAATCCTCAAAAATATTGAGTCCATTGTTTTATAAAATATATTATTCGGACTCTCCGTTTAAGACCAGCTGGTCAACCAACAAGATCCAATATCAAAATTCAGTTCACAAAAGTCATTCTTTTCCCTTCATCTGTATCTTCCTCGACATATGCATGGGTGTCCTAGCAACTGTGCGAGCCCGTGCATCACCTGATCATAATCCTCTAGGATCCTACTTAGGTGTCCTAGCAGTTCACTCAGGGACCGCTTCGTTGGTCCTCGCCCATCGTACTAGAAGCACACCATTTTAACCATACCGAGGCTGGTCAAGACCTCGACAGGCTTTGCCGCCGCGAGCGAGGTCCCTCAACGACTCCCCGCCAGCTGTTGTTGTTGCAATGAGTCTCTTCTTAGTTAAACACATACCAAATGCTTCCTCCAGCATTCTGGCACGTAAAATAGTCCTTTAAAAGAAAACAGAGGTTCTATGTAAGTAGAATTCCCAGTTCGAGATTGGTTCCACAAAACCCTTTTTCCTTAATCCATATTTTCTTAATGAGAGTCATTGATCTCTCATCAGGGTAATCTACCCATCATTTGACTGAATTTCCACTTAGATTCTTGGTGATTTTGGTTAAGGAAAAACTATGCTAATTTAATGGTATTCTATTCTTTGTGTCAAGAATTGGAATTGGTCATGAGGTTTTTGCTTGATTCAGATCGAGAGATGGGCAAGTAGTTTATTGACCACCATTCTCACAGTCGTGGTTTAACCAAAATTATTCACTTTACTTCTGTAAGATTCCTCCTCGGCTTGAATAATGAATAAGCCTTTACTTCAATCCCCTGTAATCATTCCATAATTTTGAATACAAGAAAATATTATTTTTTCTCATTTTTGCCTAGTGAGATGAAAATTTCTAGAGAGTGGTAATTCAATATTAAGATATATAAATTCTACAAATATCAAAAATATGTTTCTCAGAAACAGAAAATCAAAATAAAATTTTCAAGGTGCAATTGGAATTAATTAAAAATGATTTAAAAGACCTTAGTCTAAGGGTCCAGATTTTTTGAAAATTTTGGATTATGGTCCAATTAAGGTTCCTATGGACCAATAAGATTAATCTAAGTGTTGGGATGAGATAAATCCAATGAATAAAAGAAAATACCCAAAAATGAGTAAATTTCCACATAAGATGAAGAGTTGACTGAGTACAAGATTTATTAGTTAAAAATTATGAAATATTACTAAAAAAATGAGATATTTTGGAGTAATCATTCATTTTTGACACCTTGGTAAGGAAACGGGGAGCTGTCAAGGAGGCACCTAAGTCACATGTTTGGAGGAGTTTTAAACTAAAAAATAATAAGATATTTTTATCTCTCCTCTCTCCTGGATCAAACCAAATCAAAAAGGGAGCCAAACTAGTCCAAATCTTGTCCAAACTAAAGCTGAAAAATTCTAAAACTTAGTTGGACTCAATTAGTGGCCTCCCTCACCTATAAATAGACCCTCATTCTTTTGTATTCTCATATGTGAACTAGACCATGCCAGTATTACTCTAAAATAAACATATTTTCTATTATCCTCTAAAAATCCTCTACAAATTAGAGAGATTGGAGCTTCTCTCTTTCTCTCTTCAACCTTCTTTGGAGTCTTCATCAACGTACTAAACCAATTGATGACTGGGGGCCTCTCCTTAGACAAAAGAATCAAGCAAAATAAGAGGTAAAGTGTAACTTTATGGTCTTTTTCTTGATCTCTAAATGTTTCTCACTTCTCAATCCCTCTCAAGCTTGAGAAGTATTCAATTGAATGGCTCTTTAATGCAATTGAAGCTCTCTAATGAATTTTAGTGATTAAACACATAATGTTTCCATTTATGCTTAAATTAAAATGTTTTTAAAGCATATCTCTCTCTCCCCCAAATAATGGTCATTCCTATGACCTATTCTATATTCGAATGATGCTTCTCATGAAGCAATTCTCAAATCTAAAAGTAAATTCTATTCTTGTGAAATTAGAAGCCAAAGAAGTGGCCTTTTAATGCTTTTATGTTATTTAAATTATGAAAAACTTAGGAATCAAGTCCATAATTGGATATTGATCCAAATGATAGTTATTCTATCATATTGTATTACTAAAACTTTATGCTTTCAAAAATATTAAAAATTATCAATAATAGCAGCGGAGCTATGGCAAAATTTTAAAATTTTTGAAAAATTAACACAAATCATTTTTATACATAATATGAAAAGAGGACCTCCTACCATATTCTAGGATTAATCATCCTAGGTTAATTGAATAATTCTCATCATAACCATGGAAATTTTGATTTTTATGTTTATACATAAATAGTTAATTAGAAAAAAGAGAAATTTCTAGTAATTCATTTTTATGATAAAAGAGAAATTTCCATGACAATAGAAATCCATGTATTCCAATGAGGAAAGAGAAAAATCTAGAATACTAAAATAATGGATATTTTATTTAAAAATTAAAGAAGAATTTTAGTTAAATTTATTTTTATGCATAGATAAATTTAAATGATGAAAGAGAAATTCCCACCATAATTGAAATTCAACCATTTAAATAAGAAAAATGAAATTTCTAGTGTAAAGGAGTTAACGTATATTTTTACTTAATTTTTAAGAGAAAATTTAGTTAAATTTATCTTTTTACATAGACAAATTTAAATGATGAAAGAGGAATTCCCACCATATTTGGAATTCAATCATTTGAATGAGAAAAGTGAAATTTCTAGCTTAATGGGATTAATGGATATTTTTATGCAACTTTTAAGAAGAAATTTAGATAGATTTAATTTATGGTAAAAGAGGAATTCCCATGATAATTGGATTGCACTCATTAAATGAGAAAAAGAGGGATTTTAAGTTTATTCAAAAAAATAGGTATTGGTATTTAGTTAAAAGAAGAATTTTTATGATATTTAAGAAAAGATGGATTTGAATTAAATCTTAGTGTCAAAAAAGATGAATTTCCACCATAATTCTACCTAATGAATTAAGGTCAAGAAATTATGTGGCATAAAGAACATCTTTGGATATTTTAATTAGAAAAATCACTAAATTGATATTTACCCAAAATTAGATGTTTATCTGAAGGGAATCCTTGTTAAAACTAAATCGAATGAATTTGGCTAGACTACGAGAGGGATGGATAGTAACCCTACTTGTCCATCTCTCGATCTGAAACTTAGAGACCAATTCTAGTTCCTAAATACAAAGAATAGACTACCGGAACTAAACTAGTTTTTTCTTTGACCGAACTCACCAAGAATCTAGTTGGACAAACAGACAAAGGTCATGATGTATACTGCTAAAAGGTGTGTTTCATCGAGCTTTTCTAGCTCAAAAAGACTATAGCCTAAGGCATTTCCAGCGAGTTTTTCTTGTACTACAACACGCAAACTAGGGACTAAGAACTCCATGGGCATGACCGCTCCAGTACCATAGGTTAAACCGAAAGGGGCAGCATTGGCCATTGCCTTATATAAAGCTCTATAAGCCCAAAGTGCACCCGACAACTTCTATTCCCAATCGTTGTGGCTGGCCTCCACGATTTTGGTTAGAATGGCACACAAGATTTTGTTTGTGCTTTTAGCTTGGCCATTCGCTTGCGGGGCAGGTAATATGGGGAGGACTTTCTATGGTGGGTGATAAGGAACTCTTGCAAAGAGGAATTGGATTACTTCATTAATGGAGTGTGTCCCATTGTCTTGCTGACAAGCTCGAGGGGGCAGCCGAAGCGTGTGATGACTGATTCATAGAAATTTAGCAGTTGACCTTACATCGACCTTGCGGGTTGCACGAGCTTCTACCCAGCAACAATTATGTAGTGAGCTTGAGTGTATTTGGCTGTCGAAATGATAGGTCCAATGAAATCTACACCACATTTCTCGAATGGTTGTAATAACACAACAGGGTGTAGGGGCATGTGGTCTTTGAAGCGGGGGATTACTGTACGCTAGCACTCATCACACCATTTGACATATTCTACAGCATTAGCCATAAGAGTGGGCCACCATAACCCAACCCAACCATGAGGACCTTACAAGTAGTGATATCTGCTGCAAAGTTCCCCCTAGCATAGGCAGAGTGATCTTAATCAAGAAGGAAGACATACTCGTCCTCCTGGACATAGTGTCATAGGATTTTATCTTTACCTTGCTTATAAAGCTGGCCCGCAAAATGAGTTCGTAGGGGGTTGCTTGTATGATTAAGTGACGAGCATAGTATTTGTTGAGGAGGGGATCAACAGGTAAGCCATTGGCTAAAAAATGAGCCACTTCCTTGCCCCATTAAGGAATTAAGCATAGTTGGAATAGGGTGGCATCTGGTAAATCATCATCTACTCCCACCGGCTGTTCACCATTGGGGATCCTTGATAGGTGGTTAGCAAAGACATGTTGAGAGCCTTTCCTCATCATAACAATGAAGTCAAACTCGAGAAAGATAAGAAACCATCGGGTGATTCTTCCTGTCATACAGGGCTTATTTACCAGGTACAAAAGGGCTTTATGGTCTATGAAGAAAGCAAACTTAGTCAGCCAGAAGGTAATGGCAAAACTTCTTGACTGTGTAAACCATGGCTAATCCCTCTCTCTCAGTCGTAGTGTAGTTCCTCTCAGATTCTTTAAGTTGGTGGCTGGCAAAAAATTATGATTATGGGCTAATGAGGTGAATCAACATAACTAGTAAGTGATTAGTGAGTAATTAATCTAATAAGATTAAGATGACGATTAAGATGAGATTAGTGAGCAATTAATCTAATAGGATAATGTAGGCATGGATACTCAAAAACCAGCAATTTCTCATTAGGCCAATGCCTCAATTTATAGGTTTTATATCCACAAGATGCCACGAATCTAATCCCACTGATTTCTCCTTGATTTGTGCCACCTGCCCTACATTTGGGGACACCTTTTCCTAGAACCTTTCCACACCCCTATATTCACTCATGCTACCCTTGATTCTCTCATCAGTAGATTCCTCTCACCTTTTCACTACTACCCACTCAATTACATACTCCCTTTTAAACTCTCTTGCTAAGGGCTTGTGTGAGATCCCTCTGCCACCTCCGCACACTCGACTCCCAGTGTAGCTGACAACAGCAGAAGCAGCCCCCTCATGCGCGGGGCAGAGTTTCTCACTCGGGGCCTCGCCCATGAATGTTCGGGCACGAGACTAGGCTCGTGATCACTTCAAAAGTTGAAGCCGGGAAAATTTTCCATGCCCGAAAAGCGGGGACGATTCCACCTTTTTGAATTTTCTTAACTAAAATTTTTAACGAGATCAATTCTAAACTATCCTTCACCTAAATAAACCAGATAGAAGGAAACTATCACTGATATAATTTGATCATCTGAGTAATTTCAACGCTTTTTTCCTAATCAAGATCAGGCATAGCCGTTGATCCACTCAATTGAGAAATTTATCAGGGAATTAACTAGCTACTCGAATCCTAGCGTAATCCTAAGATTTCTTAGTTTGATTATTAAAACTCCACTGATTCCAGTCTAACCCCATCCGGCCCATGGGTTAGCCACCACCGTATCACTGGAATTGGTGGAACCAAACAAGTACTCACCCACCCATAATTGAAATGCCTTTCTTAACTTTAGCTTTAGAAAACAGATACGCACACACTCCTCTTTAAAACTTTAATATAAAAATAATCCATTGACCAAACAGATATGATCATAGATTTCATAATTCAGAATTTCCATTCAATCCCTTGTTTCACAAAAATAGTACCACTCTGGACTCTCTGTTGATCAGCTGGTCAGCAAACAACGAGATCCAGTAACAGATTACAATAATCACTTCGTCCACATACATATATATATCTTCCTCGACATACGTATGGGTGTCCTAAGCACTGTGAGCCCGTGTATCTCCTGGTCAGAACCCTCCAGGATCCTCCTTAAGTGTCGTGGTACTTCACTCAGGGACCGCTTCGTCGGCCCTCGCCCATCGTACCGGAAGCACACCATTTTTCACCATACCCAGGCTGGTCAAGACCTAGGAAGGTTTTTGCCGCATGAGCTATCCCTCGAACACTCCCTGCCAGCTATTGCAACCGAACTTCCCTTAGTTAAACACATATGCCAAATGCTCCCTCCAGCATTTTGGCAAGCATTCTGGCATAAGACAGTCCTTTAAGAAAATAGGGTTTCTATGCAAGTTTTCAATTTTGATTTTATTTGAATACCATGAATAAATCTTAAATCCGTATCCCAATACTTCTAGATCCAGGTCTGAATTCCAGACAGAATTCTTCAAATTTTGTTAACTTGATCCTCAGATCAAAATCAAAAGGTTAACTTAGTTTCGGATTTGATGGGTGTTTTGAGTGCATTTTTCCTGAACTGGGCACATCGTCATTGATTGAAACTGACAAAGGAATTAGGTCTTGGTCAATAGTCTGAATCAGAGTTTGGGTCTGGAAAGATTCTTTCTAAACTATCTTTCTCGAAAGGTACTATTTCATTTTCTCTTTTTTCTAAATTTTGTTTGACGAATATTTGTTTAAAGATTTCTAAAAACATGAATTTCTTATGAGGAATAAAATAATCATTTATCTCGATCTTCGACTTCGATACTTTAATTGAATTTTCTCATTACCATCTTAGTGAATATGAAACTGTAGCATTTCTTCTCACAGATTATCTACTTATTCATTTTTTCAATTTTTACGGAAATTAAACAGAGGATTAAGAGAACCCTTATTCAATTATAAAGATTCTATATGCATCTAATTATGCATAAAATCCAATTCTGATGAAAGTCACACTTTTATCATCATAAAAATCATTTATGATGAAAATCACTCTTTTAACATGAAAGAATTTCTTTTATGCATATGTTTATGCATACAAATCATTTATGATGAAATCACACTTTTAATATAAAAAAATATCTTTTATGTATATGTTTATGCATACAAATTATTTATGATGAAATCACACTTTTAATATGAAAAAATATATTTTATGCATATGTTTATGCACAAAAATCATTTATGATGAAAATCACACTTTTAATATAAAAAATATCTTTTATGCATAAAAATCATTTATGATGAAAATCACACTTTTAATATAAAAAATTATCTTTTATGCACCCATTTATGCATAAAAATCATTTATGATAAAAGTAACACTTTTATAATAAAAAAATATTCTTTTATGCATACCTTCATGCATAAAAATCATTTATGATAAAAGTAACACTTTTATAATTAAAATTTTTTTAATGCATAGAAATCAATAATGATAAAAGTAACACTTTTATAATTAAAACATATTCTTTTATGCATAAAAATCATATATGATAAAAGTAACACTTTTATAATAAAAAAATATTCTTTTATGCATACCTTTATGCATAGAAATCAATAATGATAAAAGTAACTTTTTTATAATAATAAAAAATATTCTTTTATGCATATGTTTATGCATAAAAATCATTTATGATAAAAGTAATACTTTTATAATAATAAAAAATTCTTTTATGCATACCTTTATGCATAGAAATCAATATAAAAGTAACACTTTAATAATAACAAAATATACTTCTATGCATTATTTTATGCATAAAAATCCATAATGAAGAAAGTAACACTTTCATAATAAAAAATTATCAATAAGTATCTTTCATAGAATTTAATTCTATTGAAAATCATTCTTTAAAAATTAATCAATATGCATCTTTCTATGCATGAATGAAAAAGGACACTTTTAGAATACTCTAACGATGGGGATTACTCTTTTTGATTAATAAAAGATGAAATTTATTTCACAAATTTTCAAAAAAATTTACCATAACCTCCTTTGTATGGCTGACCATTTTTTAATTTTTAACTCACTAAAATTAATTAGAAGTTCACCAAGAGTATTTAAATCATTCTAATGTAACATTTTCTACTTATTTAAGAGAACATTATGAAAAACTTGATTTTATGCAATAATCAATCATCTAGGATAAACATGTTACCATATTATAGTAGTGATGTGTGTGAACACACTTAGGACCGCCGGGGCACTTTTTCCCTCACTAGGAGGTTTTTTCCCCCGTGCATTGTATATACGCCCATTATCTTCTAGGGCTTGTTATCTTTCATTTTTGGCACTCATAATACACTACTGTGTTGTGCTCAAGCTTCCTCATCTTCTTGAAGTTGTGTGTGCATTCCTGCAACCCTAATTCCAACAATTGGTATCAGAGCAGGCTTCCTCCTCCCGGGCAGCATCACCGGCACCTGCCGCTTCATCTCCTCCGATTGCGACGAGGTTTCACGAGCGTCTGCAGGTTAGTATATGCCGTGGGCGAGCCCGTAGGGCTCGTTCGTTTCAGAATTTTGATCTGAAGTCATTTCGCCCTCCGTTTTTGCATTCCAAGTACTGCGCAGGCAAAATCGTCCTACTGTGCAGATTTTCTGTCAAGATTAAAATCTGCAGGACAGGTGCCCATTCGTCTGTTTTGGGCTGTGCTACATAGCACAGGTCGATTTTATACAGGTTTACCTCTTACAGACAGCATTTACATCTAGTAGTACAGTCATTGGCCATGGCTGACAACAATGATGTATTCCGCATGTTGGCTGCTGAGGATAAGTTGGATGGCACCAACTATCCATTGTGGGCATATATGATGCGACATGTATTGGTAGCAAAGGGGTTATGGAACATTGTGCAGGGTATTGATGCACGTCCTATTGTGGCTGGGAATGCTGCAAACACATCAGAAACAGGTACTGTTGATGATGGTGCAGGCACAAGTGCTGTAGCAGCTGTTCGAGAACCACCACTTTCAGCAGAGCAGATTCGTTGGGATGGTAGAGATGCGCAGGCTCATGCCTTGATTGCGCTGTCTGTCAAACGTACCATTATCCCACATATTCGCTCCTGCAGGACTTCTAAGGATGCTTGGGATGTACTTGCCACATTGTATCAGGCAAGAAATGAGGCTCGTGTTGCTTACCTCCGAAAACAGTTGGAGAGTGAGCATATGAACGAAGGTGATTCTATGGATAGCTTTTTGACAAAGATCAAGGATTTCAAAGAGCAGCTCATTTCTGCAGATGAAATCCTGTCAGACAGTTCACTTGTGCAGACTGTTTTGAATGGTCTACCAGATTCTTATCAGGGTTTTGCTTCCACTCTTCGCTTGATGATGAAAGGCAATCCCAATGCCTTATCATTTGAGGAGTTAGTTTCTGTTTTGCTGCAAGAAGACCAGTCAAGGCAAAACAGGAATATTATGCGTGTCGCAGATCAAGCTTTCGTTGCTAGTCAGAGAAGCGGGAAAGGTAAAGCTGGCTTTTCTTCTAGTAAGCAGAAATCTGCAAATGCTGCGCAACCAAAGAAGGAAGACAAAGATGAGAAGAAGGGTGACAAACAGAAGACATTTTGCAAGTACTGTAAGGGAAATGATCATGTCATCAAAGCGTGTCCTAAGCTGGCTGCGAAAGAGGCTAAGAAGAAAGAGGCTGGTATGGCTGTTGCAGATGCCTCTCCTTCTAACAATGAATCTGCTAATGTTGTTCAAGATACAGAATGGGCATTCAATGCGCAGTGCAGTTATGACCCATCTTTGCATGACACATGTATGTCTGCAGTAGATTCAGATGTATGGTACTTTGACAGTGGTGCCACTAAGCATATCACCTCGCAGCGCAGTTTATTCACTTTCCTTGAGTCTGCTCCCACAGGGAATACTGTCACTTGTGCCAATAACTCCTCTTATCCCGTTAAAGGAGTTGGACAGATTGTGCTGAATGTTGCAAATTGCAACACCTTTACACTTTTTGATACATTGTATGTGCCAGGGATCAAAAAGAATCTGCTGTCAGTCTCCGCATTTGCCAAAACAGGTTTGGTTGTAAAATTTGTGGATGACAGATGTACTGTTCATGATCTCTCTTGTGGTGACATCATTGTAGCATCTGGTTCACTATGTCGAGGGCTGTATAAGCTCAATATGGATGGCAAATGTGTAGAGGATTCAGCATGTGCTATTATGGATACGCAGGCTATTTCAAATGCAAAACTGTGGCATGCACGTTTTGGTCATCTGAATTTTGCAAGTTTGCTGCGCCTGCAGAAATCTGAAATGGTGTCTTCTTTGCCTAAGCTTGAGGCACCTGTCAAGCATGTTTGTGAGGGCTGCATATTGGGTAAAATGCAGCGTGCTTCCTTTCCCAAAGATGGATCAGTGAGAGCTGAACGCAGATTGCAGCTTGTTCACAGTGATGTTTGTGGTCCCATGCAAACTCCATCATTTGGAAACTACCTTTACTTCGTGACTTTCATTGATGATTTTACCAGGCATGCATGGGTATATCCTTTGAAGGCAAAGTCCGAAGTGTTTTTGTGCTTCAAACAGTTTTTGGTTATGGCTGAAAATGTGTCAGAAAGTAAGATGGGCACCCTCCGTTCAGATCGAGGGGGGGAGTATATGTCTTCAGAATTTAATGCATTTCTGGCTGAGCGTGGGATAAAACACCAATGTACAGTGCCGTATACACCACAGCAAAATGGTGTGGCTGAGAGAAAAAACAGGTCTCTCATGGAAATGGCAAGATGTATGGTTAAGAGTCAAAGTCTACCACATGGTTTTTGGCTTGAGGCTGTCATGTGTGCCACTTATGTACTAAACAGGTGTCCCACCAAAGCATTACAGGTTGTCACTCCATATGAGGCTTGGCATAGCCGCAAGCCATCTGTTGGCCATTTACGTGTTTTTGGTTGCCTGGCATATGCATTAGTGCCTGTGCAACATCGCAGAAAATTGGATGACAAAGCTGTCAAATGTATTTTTGTTGGATATAGTGCTGAGAGCAAAGGCTATCGTTTGTATCATCCACAGACAAAGCGCATTTTGGTTAGCCGTGATGTTGTATTTGTGGAAGATGCAGTTCAGCCCTTGGTTTCATGTACTAAGGAGACAGATATCAGCTCACGTGATGTCTATGATACATTGTTGCCTCTTTTCAGTGGTGCACAGTCAAGTGCAATACCTCATGAGGCAGTTTTTCAGCCTATGCAGGTTTTAAATGATGGCACAGATCAGCCTATATCTGATGCAGATGTGCATGATGCACTTGAGGATGAGAGACAAGAGATTGAGGGCTCTAGGAACATGCCTAGATGGCTGGTGGGGTGCAGACTTTGCGTGACAGCAAGTTGGATGCCCCTTTGTCTAGTCGCACTCGTTCTGGCTCTCATGGTGCCTCTTATGTGTCAGATTGTTATGCATTGGCTGTTTCTAGTATGTGCGATGAAAGTGAGCCTGTTTCATTTGATGAGGCACAAAGTTCAGAAAATTGGATGGCTGCTATGCAAGCAGAATACGATGCTATTATGAAGAATAGTACATGGTCTTTATGTGACTTGCCCCCTGGCAAGAAGGCCATTGGCACTAAGTGGGTATACAAATTGAAGCGTAAGCCTGATGGCACAGTGGATCGCCATAAGGCTAGGCTTGTTGCAAAAGGTTATGCTCAAGAGAAGGGCATTGATTTTGATGAGACTTTTGCTCCCACATGTCGTATGACCACTGTTCGTAGCATCTGTGCATTAGCAGCTCATAATGGTTGGAATGTACATCAGCTGGACATAAAGACTGCGTTCTTAAATGGAGATTTGCATGAGGAGGTGTATGTATCGCAGCCTCGTGGTTTTGTTCAAAGAGGGCAGGAAAACAAAGTGTGCAGGTTAAAAAAGGCTTTATATGGTTTAAAGCAAGCTCCACGAGCTTGGTATGAAAAAATACATGCATATTTGACTGCACATGGGTTTCAGAATAGTCCAACAGAAAGCACTTTGTATGTTAAACGTGTGGATGGTGTACATCTGATCATTGCTCTCTATGTCGATGACATGCTGCTCACAGGACCAAATGAGAGTCATATTGCTGATTTTAAGGCTGATTTGAATGCCTCTTTTGAGATGTCAGATTTGGGGCATTTGCATCATTATTTGGGGATACAATTTAAGCAGTGTGATGGAGGTATTGCTTTGTGTCAGACAAAGTATATTGAAACATTGTTGCGGAGATTTGGCCTTGAAGACTGCAAGCCTATTGCTACTCCAATGGAGACAGGTTTGAAGTTGAGTCTTCATGATGCTGGAGATCACTTTGATGTCACACTCTATCAGACAGCTGTTGGTTGCCTCATTTATGTATGCATTACGAGGCCAGACATTCAGTTTGCAGTCTCACAGGTGAGCAGATTTATGCATAGCCCAGGCATTAAGCATTGGCAGGCAGTGAAGCGTATCTTTCGCTATTTGAGTGGTACTCGGCATCTTGGGTTGTTTTATCCCAAGGGGGGATCATTGCCGCCAGATTTACATGTTTTTTCAGATTCTGACTGGGCTGGTTGTTATGACACACGCGTGTCCACGAGTGGTTTTTGCTTCATGCTTGGAAGCTCATGCATATCATGGTTGAGCAAGAAGCAGCCTACTGTGGCCACTTCTAGTTGTGAAGCTGAGTACAGGGCAGCTTTCACAGCTACGGTTGAGTGTGTGTGGCTCAGACGCCTTATGGCTGATTTGGGTGTTGGGCAGCGATCTGCCACCACCATCTTCACTGACAGTCAGAGCGCATTGGCAGTTGCGCGGAACCCAGTGTTCCATGCTCGTACGAAGCACATTGAGGTGCACTACCATTATGTCAGGGAGAGACTCTCTGCAGGAGAGATCAGTTTGGCTTATGTGCCAACACAAGATAACCTTGCAGACCTTTTCACAAAGGCTCTGCCTCGTGAGAAGTTCGAAGCTTTTCGCAAAGCTTTGGGCTTACTCCCTTTTGTGGATTCGTCCACATAGCTAGACACTTCCCTATACATGAGTGCTAGCTCTTGTTCACCGCATCACTCCAGGGGGGATTTGTTACCATATTATAGTAGTGATGTGTGTGAACACACTTAGGACCGCCGGGGCACTTTTTCCCTCACTAGGAGGTTTTTTCCCCTGTGCATTGTATATACGCCCATTATCTTCTAGGGCTTGTTATCTTTCATTTTTGGCACTCATAATACACTACTGTGTTGTGCTCAAGCTTCCTCATCTTCTTGAAGTTGTGTGTGCATTCCTGCAACCCTAATTCCAACAAAACAATGGTTGGATTTACTAAAGAAGAGAGGGGAATGCCTTTTATTAATGAGGCATAATATCCATTCAATTTAGAGAAGACAAAAAACATAAAAAAACCATAAAAGAAATAGAAAAGAGAAGAATCTCCAACTTACATAGATAATTTGAGAGCTTTCCTTTGGCTTGATGGTTTGATTCTTGTTTGAAACAAGAGTGGCCACCAATTTTTTAGAATAGGGAAGGTAAAAAACTAATGAATTATGTAAGGTTCCTCTCTTCTAAAATGGGAGAAATACTTAAGATAGTCCACTAAGTCTTAGCTTGGGAAAAATTTCCCTGTTCATCGACACCTTGACCCTGTAGAGATTCAAGGATACGATTCACAGGTATGACCTAGTTCTATCTCGCAGGGGGAGCGTGATTTCCTAAACATCAAATCACCCATAGGGCAATTGATCATAAATTGGGCAACTACTACACCTTGACCCTGTAGAGATTCAAGGATACGATTCACAGGTATGACCTAGTTCTATCTCGCAGGGGGAGCGTGATTTCTCAAACATCAAATCACCCATAGGGCAATTGATCATAAATTGAGCAACTACTACACTTGATTTCTAGAGACAACGCTTTTTTCCTCATCTTATGCAAGGCACAGCCGCTGGCCTAGTCTTCTAGAATAGAGTTGCCCAATAACCTAATTATCTAGCGTAGGGTTTTCATTTAATCTGTTGGAAAGCTACCCGACTAATCGGGTCCACCCGTCCGTAGGATGGTGCCGTCGGGGCATTCCATCCTCCCACTTTCCACCCTACTCACGCATCAATTTGTTTTCTAATTAATCCTACCACACTGTTTGACATAAATAAACATATTCCTTAATTAAGGCCCTTTTCACAAGGTTTGGTAAAACAGCCTTTTTACACAATGCAATCATGCCAAAGACAAGATATATTTATATAAAAAGTTTATACATGAGTCAATTCCATATAAGCCAAACTGGCTCTCTTATTCTTTTCCTTTATTCTGCCGATGATCTAGAATTCGGCCTTCCAGCCTCTACATGCTAGGCAAAACCCTACGGGACCATACACCTCATCGTTGGCCACTGGCGAGGACTCAAGCCGGCCTGTCGCCCTCTCAGGCTCCATCGCTCGATCCTCCCGCCCCTCAGAGGGATGTCTACACACTAGGGTGGGCTTATTTACTGCACTAGCCTGGGCCCTCAGAACTAGGCAGCCTCATAATCTCTCGCCTCAATTGGCGATCCTTATTCTCCCAAAGGTATGAGGGATACCTTGGGTCATTCCTGGGCTTTGCTAACGACGCTGCCTGGCTACACAAGCACGGAACGGAGTTAGCGTTGAAGCCAAAAAAATCTTGAATTCTAAAGATAACAACTTCAAAGCAATTTATTTAAATAGAGCATTCACAATTCGTGAAGATAACTTTCAATGCAATTTATCGAATACAGCATCGCATAATTTGCAACTTCATACAATTTTTTTATGTCGTCATTTTAAAAGGAAATGATACCATTCATTAACACTAATTTAAGAAAAATCTCGAGTCTTAAAAAAAATTAACCAAGCTAACCTGGCCACCGTTTCCTTGAGGAGCTTGAAAAGGGAGGGCTGGAGCCGCGTTGGGGGCATCTTCCCCCATCTCGTTGTTATTTACGTGCTTCTCTTGAGGCAATATTTTGTCATCTCCAAGAAGAGGCCATCTTCGGTGTCGCCTTGTAGAGCTCACTGCTGCAATCGAAACGCTTCAGTCGGATCTGAATTCTGAGCTCGTTTGCTTACCGTATGAGCAAAAGAGTGTGACGCATGAACACTTGCTTAAGGCAAAAAAACCCTTATTAAAGTCTACGCAAAAAGGGGGGGGGGGATTGTGAGATGTCCTCAAGGGTAAAAACGTGGAGAGGGTTGAGAGGGGCTATTGTAAACTGTGAGGGGTTGCTGTAAGTCTCTTCACACGCGGGGGAGGGGGGGGGGGAGAAGAGTTAAGGACACTGGCTCCTAACAAGAGGGGATGGAGGAAAATTGGCTTATCTGAAAAGAGCCAAATGAGGGGGTGTGAGAGGGGTGGCTGCAAGGGCGGCTGTACTGCAGCAAGTACACTGCACAGGGACGGACGGCGGTACAACATGGCATACGCTACACAAAAATGCGTGCTGCCTGTGGTGCATCCCGGGGGTTTATATAGCTGAGGGGTATGGGTACGGGCGTTGCACAAAGCAAGGACGAAAGAATGGTGTACCTTCAAAGGCTATGGATCAGTGGCCTGCATGGGTCTAGGGAAAAGGTACGGTGTCGGTTGTCCGAGAAAGGAGTGGATGCATGTACCTTATCTGGTCTGGGGCAGCATGGGTGTCCACGTAAGGGTACGTGTGGACCATACAGTGGGCGGCCGTCCTTTGGTTCTTGGGCGGCCATCATACGGGCACCTTAGTTAGTGTGTACGGTCCAAATTTTGGGGCGAGGTACCCAAATTTGGGACGCCTGTTTCGATTTGCGTGCCGGACCGCCCTGAGGGGAAATTTTTTTTTTTGTCGAGGAGGTTCTCCTGGTCGTAGAGGGCTTAGACCGTTCATCAATCGGACGCCCGGTCGTGCATTTATTAAGGTTTAAAGGTCGCCGTTTTTTAACTAAAATGATTGAAATTTACGTGTAGGCTTGATCCGGTGTCCGTTTTGGATGCTGTAAAATCCTATATTAGGGTAAAATCGCATGCAGATTCAAAATTTGGGCTTAAAATTTAAAGATTCTAAGTAGAAATGACTCAAATAATAAAATCATTGATTTTTATACTATAAAAACTCATAATTACATGGACATTTCTTTATTAGTGAAGATGGGTATGTTACATCCTTCCCCCCTTAAAGAAATCGAGATGTCCTCATCTCATCATGAATTGGGGATAATCCTTTAAGAGTGTAGCTTCATCTTCCCAAGTTGCATCCTCTTCAGGGTAATCTTTCCACTGTACTAGATGTTCTATAAGAGTTCTATTTCAAAGTTGCCTCTCCCTAGAATCTATGATGCTACTAGGCTGTAATTCAAGGACTCCTTGAGTAGGGATTACAACTTGTTCATCATCAAGAATATGATCGAGACTGGGGACATATGGTTTTAACAAACTTACATGAAATATATTATGGACTTTGATATGGGCTGGGAGTTGGAGTTTATAGGCACTTTTACCTAGACACTTGATAACTGTATAGGGACCACAATACCTAGGGCTGAGCTTATTATATTTCCCAAGTGATAGAGAACTTCGTTTTGGGTTGCACTCGTAGAAGAACTCTGTCTCCTTCCTTGAAGATCCTTTCAGACCTCTTGTTGTCAGCATAATGCTTTTGTCGATCTTAGGCAGCTTTAATATCCTTTTGGATTGCCTTGGTTTGTTCCTCCATCTCTTCGAGCATTTTCCTGGATGCCTCGACTCTTATGGTTGGATCAGAGAAATTTAGAGGAGACAAGCATTGTTGCCCATAGAGTGCTTTGAACGGTGACATTCCTATGCTTTGATGATAAGATGTATTGTAGGCAAATTCTACCAGAGGAAGGTATTGAATCCACCTTCTGGGTTCCCGTCCACATTATGCTCTGAGAATGTCTTCAATTACTTGATTGACTCTCTCAGTTTGGCCATCGGTCTCTGGATGATAAGCTGTGCTAAAGCAAAGTTGAGTTCCCAGAGCTTGAAATAAAGACTGCCAGAATTTTGAAGTGAAGTCAGAATCCCGATCACTTACTATCCTTTTTGGGAGACCATGAAGTTTGAGGACTTCCTTGATGAATATTCGAGCAACATCAGAATCTTTGAAGGTCTTCTTTGCTGGTATAAGGTGAGCTACTTTGGTAAGTAAGTCCACTACTACTAGAATGGAGTCATATAAGTCCACTACTACTAGAATGGAGTCATATCCTCCTTGAACAGTTGGGGAGACTTGTGACAAAATCCATACTAATGCACTCCCACTTCATTTGGGGAATATCTAAGGGTTGAAGTTTTCCAGGCATCTTGACCCTTTCAGCTTTGATCCTTTGGCATGAGAGACATTGCTTCAAGTACCGAAGCACATCATTTTTCAATCCTGCCCAATGAAAGCTCCTCCTTACAGCATTTAATGTTTTTGCATAGCCTGGGTGTCCTGTAGAGCATGGCTATCATGAGCTTCATGGAGGATTAGTTTCTTTAAAGCAGGATCCTTAGGGATACATAGCCTGTGATTGAAGTAGAGGCTTCCTTCATGAGTGGAGTATCCCTTGATTAGATTCTTCTCTTTCTCTGAATGTCGCCCTTCTTCTACTAACTTTATCATCCTCTGATAATCTGGATCATGAGATGAGACTTCTTCCACCTTGATCAGTATGGGATTATTTGGCATTGAAATTGCACTCAAGAAAGATTTGCGGCTAAGTGCATCTGCTACCACATTATCTTTCCCAGGGTGGAATTTGATGTCGAAATCATATTCTTGTAGAATTTCAATCCATCTCCTTTGCCGCATGTTGGCTGGGTGAAGATCCACTTTAGACTTTTGTGGTCAGTTACAAGCTGGAATTTGCCCCCTAAGAGATAATGTATCCATAATTTGAGGCAATGAACAACTGCTAAGAGCTCCAGATCATGGGTGGCATAATTTTCTTCATATTGCTTCAGCTTGCGGGAAGTATAAGCGACTGGTCTTCCTTCTTGGCCTAAGACACCACCAAGTGCTAGACTACTAGCATCAGTAACCACTTCAAATTCCTTGGCAAAATCAGGAAGTTTTGACAGGACTGGGACATAAGTGATTGTTGGAATTAGGGTTGCAGGAAAGCACACAAAGCTTGGAGAAGAAGAAGCAAGAATGCACATAACACAAAATGTATTAGATTGTGTCAATGTACAAAAGATAAGTTACCCTAAAAGGATGGGCGTATATACAAGTCGGGGAAAAAAACCTCCTAAAGAGGGAAAAAGTGCCCCGACGGTCCTAAGTGTGTTCACACACATCACTGTCTATATATATATATGGCAACAAATCTCCCGTGGGAGTGATGGTGTGAACGAGAGCTGGCATTCATGTATAGGGGAGTGCCATGCCCGAAGTAGATCAGTCCACAAAGGGGAGCAAGCCCAAAGCCTTGCAGAAAGATTCGAACTTCTCACGAGGAAGCGCCTTTGTGAAAAGATCGACGAGGTTGTCCTGTGTTGGCACATAGGCCAAGCTGATCTCTCCTGCTGAGAGTCTCTCCCTGACATAGTGATAATGCACCTCAATGTGCTTTGTGCAAGCATGAAAAACTGGGTTTCTCGCAACTGCCAATGCGCTCTGATTGTCAGTGAAGATAGAGGTGGCAGACTCCTGTCCAACACCCAAGTAAGCCATAAGCTGTCTGAGCCACACACACTCAACCGTAGCTGTGAAAGCTGCCCTCCTGTACTCAGCTTCACAACTAGAAGTGGCCACAGTAGGTTGCTTCTTGCTCAACCAAGATATGCATGAGCTACCGAGCATGAAACAAAAACCACTTGTGGACACTCTTGTGTCATAGCAAAAAACCAGCCCAATCTGAGTCCGAAAAAGCATGTAAATCTGGCGGCAACGATCCCCCCTTGGGATAAAACAACCCAAGATGTATGGTACCACTCAAGTAGCGAAAGATGCGTTTAACTGCCTTCCAATGCTAAGACCCTGGGCTATGCATAAACCTGCTCACTTGTGAGACTACAAATTGAATGTCCGGCCTCGTAATGCATACATAAATGAGGCAACCAACGGCTGTCTGATAGAGTGTGACATCAAAGTGATCGCCAGCATCATGAAGACTCAACTTCAAACCTGTCTCCATTGGAGTAGTAATAGGCTTGCAGTCTTCAATGCGTCAATATACTTTGTCTGACACAAAGCAATACCTCCATCACACTGCTTAAATTGTATCCCTAAATAATGATGCAAATGCCCCAAATCTGACATCTCAAAAGAGGCATTCAAATCAGCCTTAAAATCAGCAATGTGACTCTCATTTGGTCCTGTGAGCAGGATGTCATCGACATAGAGGGCAATGATTAGATGTACACCATCCACACATTTAACATACAAAGTGCTTTCTATTGGACTATTCTGAAACCCATGTGCAGTCAAATATGCATGTATCTTTTCATACCAAGCTCGTGGAGCTTGCTCCTCATGCAAATCTCCATTCAAGAACGCAGTCTTTATATCCAGCTGATGTACATTCCAACCATTATGAGCTGCCAATGCACAAATGCTACTAATGGTAGTCATACAACAAGTGGGAGCAAAGTCTCATCAAAATCAATGCCCTTTCTTGAGCATAATCCTTTGCAACAAGTCTAGCCTTATAGCAATCAACACTGCCGTCTGGCTTTCGTTTCAACTTAAAAACCCACTTACATCCAATGGCCTTTTTACCAATAGGCAAATCACACAAAGACCATGTACCATTCTTCATTATAGCATCATATTCACTTTGCATTGCAGCCAATTAATTTTCTGATTTTTGTGCCTCATCAAATGAAAGAGGTTCTTCCTCTTCACACATACTAGACACAGCCAAAGCATAACAATCTGATGCATAAGAGGCATGCTGAAAACCTGAACGAATACGACTAGATATAGGTGCATCAATTTTACTATCACGCAAGGTTTGCACCAGTCATTTAGGCATACCTCTAGCCTGCTCATTTTCAGCCCTATCCTCAGAAATTACATCCTGTAAATCTGCATCAGAAATAGGCTGATCTATGATGTCGTTTGAAATCTGCATAGGCTGAATATTTGCCTCATTAGGACTTACATTTGAATTCCCACCTGTAAACAAAGGCAACAATGTATGAAATACATCCCGTGAGCTCACACTTGTCTCTTTGGTACATGATAACAAAGGCTACACAACATCTTCTACAAAAACAACATCTCGACGACTAATCAAGATACGCTTTGACTGCGGATGATACAATCTGTAACCCTTGCTCTCAGCACTGTACCCAACAAGAATGCATTTGACAGCCTTATCATCCAATTTTTTGCGTTGTTGCACATGCACTAAAGCATAGGCCAAGCAACCAAAGACACGCAAGTGACCAATAGAAGGCTTCCTGCCATGCCAAGCTTCGTATGGAGTAATAGACTGCAAGGCCTTAGTGGGACACCTGTTGAGTACATATGCAGCACACATGACAGCCTCAAGCCAAAACGCATGTGGCAAAGCTTGGCTCTTGACCATACATCGTGCCATCTCCATAAGTGACCTGTTTTTCCTCTTAGCAACACCATTTTGCTGAGGGGTATACGGCACTGTACATTGGTGTTTTATCCCATGACTAGCCAGAAATGCATCAAACTCTTTAGACATGTACTCCCCCCCTCGATCAGAACAAAGAGTGTCCACAGTATAATTGGATACATTTTCAACCATAAGAAAAAACTGTTTGAAGCACAAAAACACTTCGGACTTTGCCTTCAGTGGATATACCCATGCATGCCTTGAGTAATCATCAATGAAAGTCACGAAGTACAAGTGTTTACCAAATGACGGAGTTTGCATAGGCCCACATATATCACTATGTACAAGTTGCAATTTGCGAGTGGCCCGCACAGAACCATCCTTTGGAAATGCAGAACGCTGCATTTTGCCCAAAATACAGCCTTCACAAACATGTTTCAATGGTGCCTTAAGAGGGGGCAATGAAGCAACCATATCAAATTTCTGCAAACACAGCAAACTAGCAAAGTTCAGATGACCAAAACGAGCATGCCATAGTTTTGCATCTGAAACTGCCTTTTCATCAGAAACTGCATTTGCCGAATCTTCCACACACTTGTCATAAGAATTGAGCCTATACAGCCCACGAAACAAGGTGCCAGACGCAATAATCGTATCACTAGAAGTCAAATCATGAACAGTATATCTGTCATCCACAAATTTGACTACAAGTCCAAGTCTAGCAACAAGCGCAGAGATAGACAATAGATTCTTCTTTATCCCTGGCACATACAAAGCATCTGAAAGTGTGAAAGCGCTGCCATTTGCAGCAGTAAGCATAATTTTACCAATTCCCTTCATTGGGTAAGAAGCATTATTGGCACATGTGACAGTATTCCCATTAGAGACATCCTCAAGACAAGTGAACATATCACGATGCGAGGTAATGTGCTTTGTAGAACCACTGTCAAAATACCATACATTAGAGTCAACAGAAACTACCAAATATGCATCATGTACAGATGGGTCATATTGGCAATACACGCTAAATGCCCATTCTGTATCCTGCACAACATTTGCAGAATCTGCATTTGTAGAAGCATCCGCTATTGTGGCTGCATTTGACTCTTTCTTCTTTGCCTCTTTAGCCTTTAGCTTAGGGCAATTCTTAATGACATGATCATTTGCCTTACAATAGTTGTACCTGGTCTTTTTCTTGCCTTTATCAAGAGCCTTCTCAGACTTATTGTTGCTATCTGTGGAAGGAGAAGAAGTTGCAGGCCTACTAATAGGAGAAGAAACAGTGGAAGGGGCTACATTACCACTTCTTCTCTGCTGCTGCTGGTGGGCAGTAATAAATGCTTGATCAATTGCATGCTACCTGGCCCTATTTTGCCTGGATTGCGCTTCTTTTGCAAGAGCTTGTTGACTAAAGTATCATACTTGACAGCATCAGGTCTGTCCTCAGTAAGAAGTCTCCACGTGGAAGCAAAAGTCTGATATGTCTCAGGTAAAGCATCAAGAATAGTCTACACAAGAGAATGATCAGGAATAATCTCACCTATAGAAATCAACTATTCTTTGAGATCTTTAATCTCAGCAAGAAAAACATTCATGTCATCATCTTCCTGCATAATCTTCAATTCTCGCTCTTTACGTAGGTAAGAGATTTTTGCCTCGTTACGACCTGCATACAAACCAGCTAGAATATCCCAAGCCTGTTTTACTGTTTTAGCTGAACGAATATGTGGGGTGATGTTACGTTTGACATAAAGTGCAATCAAGGCATGAGCCTGCGCATCTTTACCATCCCAACGAGCTTGTTCTGCAGTGGGTAAAACAGCAGCAATAGTAGAGCTGCTAGAACCTGCAACATCCTCAATAGATCCTACATCCAAAGAACTTGGACATACATCCATACCCTGCACAATGTTCCACACTCCTTTTGCAACCAAAACATGCTGCATCATGTATGCCCAAAGTGGGTAGTTGCTGTCTCCATCCAGTTTGTCTTCAGCAGCAGACAACATGCGAAATACATCATTGTTGTTATCAGCCATGGCCACTGACTGAAACTGATGCAAAAGCTACCTGTAATGAAGTAAAGACTGAATAGAGAACAACTCGTGCTATGTAGCACGATCCACAATAGAATATGTATGCCTGTTTTGCAGAAAACTGCACTGTCGAAATTTCTGCACAAAATGACGAAAACACCTGTGCAGAACTTGAAATGCAAAAACGGAGCCCGAAATGACCTCAGAGTATAGGGACCTGCAAGTGCTCGTGAAATCTCACCTCAATCGGAGAACGTGAGTCAAAGGGTGCTGGCGGTGTAGCCCTGGGAGCCGATGCCTGCTCTGATACCAATTGTTGGAATTAGGGTTGCAGGAAAGCACACAAAGCTTGGAGAAGAGAAAGCAAGAATGCACACAACACACAATGTATTAGATTGTGTCAATGTACAAAAGATAAGTTAGCCCTAGAAGGATGGGCGTATATACAAGCCGGGGGAAAAAACCTCCTAAAGAGGGAAAAAGTGCCTCGACGGTCCTAAGCGTGTTCACACACATCACTGCCTATATATATATATATGGCAACATGGGGCAGAAGTGATAATGACCTTGAGCTGATCAAAACTGTTTTGATGGATTGGCAGCCACGCTATTTTGCAATCCTTCTTAAGAAGATCTGTCAAAACTATTTTGATGGATTGGCAGCCACACTATTTTGCAATCCTTCTTAACAAGATCCGTCAAAGGTGCAGCTACCAAGGCATAATCTTTGATAAAAATCCTATACCATCCCGTGATTCCCAAAAACCCACGAACTTCACGAACTGATTTAGGGGGTGGCCATTCTAGAATATCCTTGACCTTGGCGGGGTCTACTGAGATGCCATCTTTGGAGACGATGAATCCAAGATACTCAATTTGATGAGAAAAGAAGGTACATTTGCTTTTCTTGGCATAGAGTTTGTGTCTGCGTAGCAATTGCAGAACTCTACGCACATGCTCCTCATGCTCTTCCATTGATTTAGAGTAGATTAAGATGTCATCAAAGAAAACAAGCACAAATTCATCCAAGTAAGGATGGAATATATCTTGCATTAGGCGGTTGAAGATTGCAGGAGCATTGGTTAAACCGAATGACATTACCGTAAACTCATAGTGGCCATAACGGGTATTGAAGGCTGTTTTGGATATATCTACTTCCTTGACTTTGATCTGATAGTAACCAGACCTTAAATCTATTTTTGAGAAGACTTTGGCCCCATGAAGCCTGTCAAGAAGTTCGTTGATGCGAGGGATAGGATACTTATTCTTGACAGTGACTTGATTTAGCCCTCGATAATCTATGCAGAGGCGGAGAGTCCCGTCCTTCTTTTTTTGGAAACGAACAGGTGCTCCCCAAGGAGAGCTACTGGGGCGTACAAATCCTTGTTCAATGAGTTGGAAAAGTTGCTTCTTAAATTCAATAGCTTCAGGAAGGGACATTTTATAGGGAGTTTTTGAGACGGGTTGAGCTCCAGGGATCACCTCGATTTCATGGTCGACTTCTCGAGGAGGCGGTAACCCTGTAAGCTCGACAGGGAAGATGTCAGAGAATTCTTGGAGCCAAGAGGGTTCTGTCTCCATACTAGGTTCAATGACTTTGTTGAGTTTGACTAAGAAAACTTGTTGACCCTTACGTGTTCCCTTGAGAAGATGTTTTGCCTTGACTACCCTAGATTTAGGTTTCCCTATGATCCCTTGAACAAATATTACTTGGCCATGCTCATTTTCAAAAGTGATACTCCCCTGGTTACAATGAATGCTAGCTTTGTTTGCAATTAACCAATCCATCCCAAGGATTCCATCATAAATTCCTAGTGGCAAGACTCTAAAGTGGCCATGAGTTTGCTCATTACCCAGCTCAAAATCAAGGTTCCCTATAGAGTGGCGAGATACTACTTCTTTCCCACTGGCTAACTCTACAATCATTCTTCTAGCTGTTTTTTGACTCAAGTTTAATTTTTGCAAGCACCTAGGAGAAAGGAATGAATGGGTACTGCCACAATCAATCAAAAGCTGAAATGGCTTACCGTGATGAGTGGCGGGGGTTTGGATTACACCAAATTGTTTATTCGGACCTTGGTGTTCTACTACCACATGGACGGTGGCGCGCTCTTCTTCAGCCTTTTCCAAGGTCGGTTCTTCACTTATAACATAGGCAGTCCTAGCAACTGCTCCTCCGCGGCCTCTGCCCCATGGCCACCGCCTCTTGCACCTTGGTGAATAGGGGTTCCACGGCCTTGATTTCCTCTGCTACCTTGGCGAAATGATGTTGCCATCTTGGGACAGTTGGCTCTAAAGTGTCTCGGCTCATTGCACTCAAAACACAGAGGGCCTTCTCTGGAAGAAGCAGCATACGAGCGGGGGACTGAAGAGTTGCCTTGTCGCCCTCTGTTGTAGTAGGGAAAATTTTGTTGAGGTTTCTTATAGGGTTGATCTTTAAGATTTGCCTCAGGGTAAGATCTCTTTTGATTTTTCGGTTTGTTAGCCTTCATTTCTTTCACAAGGGGCTTTGCTCGTATGAGAGCATCCTGTAATGTGCTTGGCCTCATTGCTTCAAGGCGGGAATCTAAGGGTTCATTTAGCCCTTGGCAGAAACGAGCCACTTGCTGGGAAGTAGTCAAAGCTGGGAAGTAGTCATAGCTGGGGTATACTTCCGAAGGGTGATAAATTTGGAATAGTAGTCCTCAAGAGTTAAGCTGCACTGCCTAAGACTAAAAAACTCATTCATCTTTATGGATTCATGGGATGGAGGAAGATATCTTTATGGATTCATGGGATGGAGGAAGATATCTTTCCTTCACTGCCTGCTTGATGTCTTCCCACGTTTGAGAATGCTCGGCGACTTCCTTGTCACGGCACCACTGTTTCCACCAGAGTTTAGCATCTCCAATGAGGCAAAATCGTGCGAGCATAGACTGATTTGCTACTCCAGTACCGGCAGCAGAGAAATAATCGTCCATCGCCTCAATCCAGACTTCAGCATCCTTCTCAACCTTTGAACCTTCTCCTTTAAAGGAGGGAGGTTGCATTTGCTTGAGCAGGAGCTTCTTCTCCTGCGTATCAGTGTAAAGCGCATCGGGAAGTGGAGGGTGGTCGTCCTAGCCATCATTGTAAAAACAATTTTAAGATTACAAGATTCATATTTGCACAACGCTTATTTTTGGAGAGTAAAACATTGAAATTATTTTATTTCCAAATATTTACAAAGACAAGTTTTATTACAAAGATCTGAGACTAATATAATTAGTCTTATTTGACATCAAGGGAAATTCCTAGGCTTGACTATGACATAAGGGTAGAGCGGTCCACATAGGTGAAATATGGGGGTTCTGCTGTAGTTTCTAAGACTCTAAAAACTGATGGTAAGGGTGGTAAACTCTGGATTGGAGTAGATCCCAACACCGCTACTCTATCAGCAGGTAAGACCTGCATCACTTTGTCATACACCCAGCGATCCTGAGGTATGTGAACCCCATCTATAGTCATAGCGGTGTCGGCCCTAGGGGTACCGACGAACCAAAATAAGTGGATCATCTTCAGCTTCTCAATCCAACAAATCCGCTTAAGGTCGGTGGTGGTAAGGTTTCCAATTTGATCTGCTCGGATGAAGAAGTATCTCGGCCCATGACTCCAGAAATCTCTACCCCATCCTCTTTGAATACAAGAGAAATGAGAGAGGGATATCTTCTCTAATATCTGCACCATGGTGTCGCGGAACTCGAAATTCGAGGAGTGACTATCAGTCTCGAAGATGCATTGGAAAACTAGAAACTTGAAGTAGGCATCTTCCTCTTCCTACAATCATTCAAACATCAATTCAACTTATTTGTTTTAGTAGTGTAAGGTTCCCTCCTTCCACAAATAGGGAAAACGCTTAAGATAGTCCACTAAGTCTTATCTTAGAGAAAATTTCCTACTCATCGACACCTTGACTATACAGAGATTCAAGGATACGATTCATAGGTAAGACCTAGTTCTATCCCGCAGGGGAAGCGTGGTCTTCTAAAATCAAATCACCCATAGGGTAATTGATCACATGAATTTGGGCAACTACAAGACTTGATTTCTAGAGGCAACGCTTTTTTCCTCATCCATGCAAGGCACAGCCGCCGCTGGCCTAGTCTTCTAGAATAGAGTTGCCCGAGAACCTATTTATCTAACGTAGGGCTTTCACTTAATATATTGGAAAGCTACCCGACTAATCGGGTCCACCCGTCCGTAGGATGGTGCCATCGGGGTATTCCATCCTCCCACTTTCCACCCTACTCACGCGTCAATTTGTTTTCTAATTAATCCTACCACACTGTATGACATAAAAAAACATGTTCCTTAATTAAGGCCCTTTTCACAAAGTTTGTTAAAACAGCCTTTTTCTACAATACAATCATACCAAAGACAAGATTTATAAAAACAAACTTTAATCATGAATCAATTTCATACAAGCCAAATTGGCTCTCTTATTCTTTTCCTTTATACCGCCGATGATCTAGAATTCGGCCTTCCAGCCTCTACATGCTGGGCAAAACCCTACGGGACCATACACCTCATCGTCGGCCGCTGGCGAGGACTCAAGCTGGCCTGTCGCCCTCTCAAGCTCCATCGCTCGATCCTCCCGCCCCTCAGAGGGATGTCTGCGCACTAGGGTGGGCTAATTCACCGCACTAGCCTGGGCCCTCAGAACTAGGCAGCATCATCACAATCACTTGCCTCAATCGGCAAACCTCATTCTCCCGATGGTATGAGGGATACCATGGGCCAACTCCGGGCCTTACTAACGTCTCCGCCGTCCGGCTATACAAGCACAAGAACGGGGCAGCGTCGAGGCAGGGAGAAGTTGTACCTGTACCTTAATTTAACCAAGATAACAATCCATTTACTCACTAAACCATATGACTAGGATCCATGTCACCTTCTTTAAGAAAACAATCTTTTTCACAAAGATTTTAGCATTTCAACTTGAGATTGCGATAAGACATTCTTTATTAAAGCATATGCTATTGCTTAAAAGAATACAAACTTTAAATGGTAAATCAATCAAATAGATCACTGTAACAATCAATAGAGAAGCCGGGGCCATACCTTAACCCCTAAGAATGATATGTAAATAAAAAACAAAATATGTATATACCTTATAGAAATTTGTGGTTTATCGTTGTCTTTGCTCGTATTAACAAGAGCTTTAGAACTTGACATATGAGAATAGAGTCTTCGAATACTTTGTCTTTTGATTGAAATCATCCAATAATCTCCAAGATTTATCTTTACTTACTCATACTGTGACTCTTCTCTCTTTCTAAGGTCTATGGCAAAATAGCCTTCTCTTACAGGACTACGGTCTACTATTCTTTCTCTACAAGAAAAGCTATAGAGTTTTGGTCTCTTCCTTCGAAAGACCATAGCAATCTAAGCTTCTTTTCTAAGATATTAGATAAGAATGAAGGGATATAGACATCTCAAACTCTAGGATTACCCTGAGGCTACTTGCTGTCTTCTCACAGTTTTCTCTATGTAGAGACCCTGACAGAAACAGCAAACTGTTTCGGCCATAACTCTCTGATAAAAACTCAAAATATGGTCATGTAACCAGTCAAAAGAACGGGAAGGCATTTGGTCTACAAGCCATCGCGAGAAGAATAGGCAAAAACGTCTGTATATAGCCGCAAACGCACCATCTTTAGAAACGCGTTGTTTTTCCACATTTTTAGTATGCATGGACTCTAAATGTGTAAAAGTACTCTAAATATGACCTCTTATCACCTAAAATCGAAATTCTATTTTTGGGGATACTTCTCTCTTAATAGAACTATTCTTATGTTCTTATTTCTTTTAGGATTTTTGGAGCTAATATTTTTATTCTAACACTTTTCTAATGTTTCTAGCCTTATTGTCTCACTCTTTCTAATTACACTCTCTTTTCTTAATGAAATCTATATTAAAAGAGACACATACATACATGGCTTGGGAGGGACGTTACAATCTCCCCCACTTAAAAGATTCGAGATGTCCTCATCTCGCGAGCCAGGGTAGTATCTAAGTAAATCCTCCTGTCTCTTTAAAATTGGTGTTCCCACTAGGTAGAAATCTTCTTTTATCTAAACATTGTTCCGAGACCCTTATTTCATGTGTTTGGCTTGTTTTGTTGTGCCTCCAAAAGATCTTTATTATTCTAATTTCATGTATCCATATACCTCTCATATGGTATGAACCTTCGAATTCCTTATTCTATACCCCCATATAATATGGTACTTAACAAATTATCATGGTAGAAAAATATAAGGGAATCAATTCTTTACGTAATCTAACCTATGATAGTAATTTCATAATCTTAGAATCGTCTTGTAGAATACCTCTATTCATCATGTACATTACTTCACATGAATCTTGCACCAATCCTCTTCGATTTACTCATAGAAATACTTGTTGAATTCGATTATCTTTAACCCTGCTATCTCTATTTTTTGACCTAATTTTTGCTCTAGCTCATGATTCCTTGTAGCCAAGGGTGGGCTTGACGTTCCTCTTGAATTAGGGGACCTCTTCTTGATTAACATGGAAGGACTCATGTCCTTCTCGACACTTTCTATACAAAAAAAAATTTATCATAGTCTCTGGCTATAATTATGGCTTCTGAAATAGAGGATGGTTTCACATTCTTGATGAGGTTATTCAAAGATAGATTAAGCTTCTAAATGAATTGATGGAGAAGAGTTACCTCATCCATCTCTGGAGCAAATCGGAGAAGTTTAACAAAAGTTTTGGTGGTATTCTTTTAGGGTCTTCCTTTCTTGGGTTAACTCTAAAAATTCGTTCATTTATCCTCTTAAAATCCTGGAGAACAAAACCTTTCACAAAGGTGTACTTTCATGGCATCTCATTAACTGATTCTAGCTCCAGTAGTAGCCTTCTCTTACAGGACTACGGTCTACTATTCTTTCTCTACAAGAAAAGCTATGGAGTTTTGGTCTCTTCCTTCGAAAGACCATAGCAATCTAAGCTTCTTTTCTAAGATATTAGATAAGAATGAAGGGATATAGACATCTCAAACTCTAGGATTACCCTGAGGCTACTTGCTGTCTTCTCATAGTTTTCTCTATGTAGAGACCCTGACAGAAATAGCAAACTATTTCGGCCATAACTCTCTGCTAAAAACTCAGAATATAATCATGTAACCAGTCAAAAGAACGGGAAGGCATTTGGTCTACAAGCCATCGCGGGCAGAATAGGCAAAAACGTCTGTATATAGCCGCAAACGCACCATCTTTAGAAACGCGTTGTTTTTCCACATTTTTAGTATGCATGGACTCTAAATGTGTAAAAGTACTCTAAATATGACCTCTTATCACCTAAAATCGAAATTCTATTTTTGGGGATACTTCTCTCTTAATAGAACTATTCTTATGTTCTTATTTCTTTTAGGATTTTTGGAGCTAATATTTTTATTCTAACACTTTTCTAATGTTTCTAGCCTTATTGTCTCACTCTTTCTAATTACACTCTCTTTTCTTAATGAAATCTATATTAAAAGAGACACATACATACATGGCTTGGGAGGGACGTTACAAGTAGGATGTTTTTACTAGTTAGCATTATGTTAGGTAAAACATTTATTACAAAACAGTTCTTAAATGGCAACTCCTAGGAGCTAAACTCGCTCTGATACCAATTGTAAGGTTCCTCTCTTCTAAAATAGGAGAAACACTTAAGATAGTCCACTAAGTCTTAGCTTGGAAAAAATTTCCTATTCATCGACACCTTGACCCTGTAGAGATTCAAGGATACGATTCATAGGTATGACCTAGTTCTATCCCACAGGGGGAGTGTGATTTCCTAAACATCAAATCACCCATAGGGCAATTGATCATAAATTGGATAACTACTACACTTGATTTCTAGAGACAACGCTTTTTTCCTCATCTTATGCAAGGCACAGCCGCGCTGGCCTAGTCTTCTAGAATAGAGTTGCCCAATAACCTAATTATCTAGCGTAGGGCTTTCATTTAATCTGTTGGAAAGCTACCCGACTAATCGGGTCCACCCGTCCGTAGGATGGTGCCGTCGGGGCATTCCATCCTCCCACTTTCCACCCTACTCATGCGTCAATTTGTTTTCTAATTAATCCTACCACACTGTTTGACATAAATAAACATATTCCTTAATTAAAGCCCTTTTCACAAGGTTTGTTAAAATAGATTTTTTGCACAATGCAATCATGCCAAAGATAAGATATATTTATATCAAAAGTTTATACATGAGTCAATTTCATATAAGCCAAACTGGCTCTCTTATTCTTTTCCTTTATTCTATCGATGATCTAGAATTCGGCCTTCCAGTCTCTACATGCTGGGGCAAAACCCTACGGGACCATACACCTCATCATCGGCCCCGCTGGCGAGGACTCAAGCCGGCCTGTTGCCCTCTCAGGCTCCATCACTCGATCCTCCCGCCCCTCAAAGGGATGTCTGCACACTAGGGTGGGCTTATTTACCGCACTAGCCTGGGCCCTCAGAACTAGGCAGCCTCATAATCTCTCGCCTCAATCGGCGATCCTTATTCTCCCAAAGGTATGAGGGATACCTTGGGTCATTCTCAGGCTTTGCTAACGACGCCGCCCGCTACACAAGCACGGAATGGAGTTAGCGTTGAAGCCAAAAAAAATCTTGAATTCTAAGATAACAACTTCAAAGCAATTTATTTAAATAGAGCATTCACAATTCGTGAAGATAACTTTCAATGCAATTTATCGAATACAGCATCACATAATTTGCAACTTCATATAATTTTTTTATGTCGTCATTTTAAAAGGAAAAGATACCATTCATTAACACTAATTTAAGAAAAATCTCTTCTTAAAAAAAAATTAACCAAGCTAACCTAGCCACCGTTTCCTTGAGGAGCTTGAAAAGGGAGGGCTGGAGCCGCGTTGGGGGCATCTTCCCCCATCTCGTTGTTACGTGCTCCTCTTGAGGCAATATTTGGTCGTCTCCGAGAAGAGGCCATCTTAGGCGTCGCCTTGTAGAGCTCGCTGCTGGGATCAAAACGCTTCAGTCGGATCTGAATTCTGAGCTTGTTTGCTCGCCGTATGAGCAAAAGAGTATAACGCACGAACCCTTGCTTAAGGCAAAAAAACCCTTACTAAAGTCTATGCAAATGGGGGGGGGAAATTGTGAGATGTCCTTAAGGGTAAAAACGTGGAGAGGGCTGAGAGGGGCTGCTGTAAATTGTGAGAGGTTGCTGTAAGTTTCTTCACACGGGGGGGGGGGGGGGGGGGGGGGGAGAAGAGTTAAGGACACTGGCTCCTAGCAAGAGGGGGATGGAGGAAAATTGGCTTATCTGAAAAGAGCCAAATGAGGGGGTGTGTGAGGGGTGGCTGCAAGGGCGGCTGTACTGCAACAAGTACGCTGCACTGGGATGGACGGCGGTACGAATGGAGGTACAATAGGGTATACGCTACACAGAAATGTGTGCTGCCTGTGGTGCACCCCAGGGGTTTATATAGCTGAGGGGTATGGGTACGGGCACTGCACAAAGCAAGGACGAAAGGACGATGTACCTTCAAAGGCTATGGATCAGTGGCCTGCATGGGTCTAGGGGAAAGGTACGGTGTCGGTTGTCCGGGAAAGGAGTGGTACGCATGTACCTTATCTGGTCTGGGGCAGCATGAGTGTCCACGTAAGGGTACGTATGGACCATACAGTGGGCGGCCGTCCTTTGGTTCTTGGGCGACCATCGTACGGGCACCCTAGTTAGTGTGTACGGCCTAAATTTTGGGACGGGATACCCAAATTTGGGACGCCTGCCTCGATTTGCGTGTCGAAAAATTTTTTTGTCTGGGAGGTTCTCTTGGTCGTAGGGGTTCAGACCGTTCGTCAATCGGACGCCCGGTCGTGCATTTATTAAGGTTTAAAGGTCGCCGTTTTTTAACTAAAATGACTGAAATTTGCGTATAGGCTTGATCCGGTGTCCATTTTGGATGCTGTAAAATCCTATATTAGGGTAAAATTGCACGCAGATTCTAAATTTGGACTCAGAATTTGAAGATTTCAAGTAGAAATGACTCAAATAATAAAATCATTGATTTTTATACCATAAAAACTCATAATTACATGGACATTTCTTTATTAGTGAAGATGGGTATGTTACAAATTATGAGTAAAATTCACAGTTTTTGGCACTTGAGAGAGACAGGGTAACAGTGCAAAACACTATTAAGTTTCAACAAAGAAGAAGGCTTCTATTTATAGGAAAAAGTGAGCTTCTAACCAAGCCAATTGATTTTAGAATTTTCCAGATCAGTTTGGTCAATTTTTGACCATTTTTGGGTCAGTTTTGCTCACTTTTTGGATCTAGTTGAAACAGGAGAGAGGAGAGATAAAAATATCTCATTATTTGGGAGTTTAAAACTCATTCAAACATGTGAAATAGGTGCCTCCTTCATGAGGGGAATTCCCCCATATTGAGGTGTCAAAACTGCATCATTTTACTTGAATATCTCTCTTTTTTAACTATTAACCTTGTCCTTAGTCAACTCTTCATCTTATGTGAGTATTTACTCATTTTTGAGAGATTTTTCTTTTATTCTTCTATTTATCTCTTCCCTACATTTGGATGAATCTTATTTGTCCATAGGAACCTTAATTTAAAATTTCAAAAAAATCTTGACCCCCAGGATAATGCCTCTTGAACAGATTATACTTAATTTTTAATGCACCTTCTGAAAATCTTTTTTTACTTCTGTTTCAAGGAAACTTATTTTAATAAGATGAGGTATTTTTCTATCCAAAAATATTTAAAAACTGAATTACCACTCTCTAGGAGATTTTCTCTCTCTAGGCCAAAACTAGTAGAAACAAGATCTTTTATATTTCTGAAGAGGGATTTGATTACAGGAGAAGATGTTGGACATCTTGAGAGGCTGGGGAGGAATCTTACATTCTCTCCCACACTTGAAAAATGCGAGATGCCCTCATCTCGCAAACTGGGGGTAATCCCGCAGCAGATTGGCTTCATTCTCCCAGGTGGCATCTTCAAAAGGATAGAACTTCCATTTTACCAATAATTCTCTGAGAATTCTGTTCGTGAGAATCTTTTCTCGAACATCAAGAATTTCTTCAGGTTGGAGTTCCATCTACCCTTGGGTTGAAGAGGTTAGGATTTCATCATCTAGTACATGATTTGGGCTTGGCACATATTTCTTTAGAAGGCTTACATGAAATACATTATGAACTTTGAGATGAGGAGGCAAAAGAAGCTCGTAGGCTAAGTCACCTACTTTCTTTGTAATCAGATATGGCCCACAATATCTGGGGGATAATTTCTTGTACTTCCTAAGAGATAGAGAACTTCTTTTGGGCCGTACTCTAATGAAGACCATATCTGCTTCTTCAAACTTTCTATCTGTCCTCTTCTTTTTTGCATACTACTTCTCTCGATCCTGGGCAGCTTTAATATCTTTACGAATGGACTGCATCTGCTGCTCCATGTCGTCAAGCATCTGTCTGGACATCTCGACCCTAATCAATGGGTCTGACCAAGTTAATGGAGTTAAGCAATCTTGTCCATTTAGAGCTTTAAAAGGGCTCATCTCGATACTTCGGTGATAAGAAGCATTGTAGGCAAACTCGACTAAGTGCAGATAGCTTAGCCACTTCCTGGGTTCCCTGCCCCACAGCATGACCGAAGTATATCTTTGATTACTTGGTTTACTCTTTCAGTTTGACCATCGATCTCAGGGTGATAAGTTGTGCTGAGGTCCAAGAAAGTTCCCACTGCTTCGAAAAATGCAGTCCAGAACCTTGAAGTAAACTTGGGATTTCGATCACTTACAATTCTCCCGGGTAGGCCATGCAATCTAAAGATTTCTTTGGGGAACACTCTGGCCACATCCAGTGCAGTGTAGGTTTCTTTTATTGGGATCAGATGGGCAACTTTGGTTAGTCTGTCAACTACCATGAAAATGGAGTTGTAACCTGATTGCAATGAAGGTAATCCAGTAATAAAGTCCATACTGATACATTCCCACTTCATCTGGGGGATGTCCAATGGATGTAACTTCCCAGGTATTTTTACTCTTTCAGCTTTGACTTTTTGGCATGTCAAACATTGACGTACATGATTTAGTACATCTTTTTTCAGCTTTGACTTTTGGCATGTCAAACATTGACGTACATGATTCAGTACATCTTTTTTCAGACCAGGCCAAAAGAAGCTTTTCTTCACAGACATGTATGTTTTGATGAAACCTGGATGTCCTGCTATAAGGCTGTCATGGGCTTCATTCAAAATTTAATCCTTGGTTCCCTCATCATTGGGAATGCATAGCTTGCGATTATAATACATAATGCCATCATCCAGGCTGTACCCTTGAACTCTGTTCAACTCCTGTGGAGTTTTGCTTTCTTGCATAAGTAGGGTTGCATAAGTAGGGTAGAAATAGGGCCAAAGAATCTGTCCGGCATGATCTTCTCTCTTGCTTCAATAATCAAGGGATTTGATACTACAGTAATTGCAAGCAAGGAGGCTTTTCTATTGAGGGCATCTGCTACCACATTTTCTTTGCCTGGGCGGTACTTGATTTCAAAATCAAATTCCTGCAGGGTCTGCATCCACCTTCTTTGGCACATGTTGAGGTCCTTCTGAGTGAAGATCCACTTTAAACTTTGATGGTCTGTCACATCAAAGTGAATCTTTTTCCTAGTAGGTAATGTCTCCACAACTTTAAGGCATAGACTACTGAAAGTAATTCCAGGTCATGGACAGCATAATTCCTCTCATGCGTTCTGAGCTTTCGGGATTCATAGGCCACTGCATGACCTTCTTGCATGAGTGCACCTCCCAGGGCAGAACCACTTGCATCAGTTACTACCTCAAAGGGTAGAGAGAAATCTGGCAGCTTCAGAACGGGACTGGTTACCAAGGCGGTCTTCAGCTTATCAAAAGCGCTCTAGCACCTGGTAGACCATTGAAATGGGGTATTCTTTTTGAGAAGGTTACTCAGGGGGGAAGCTATGAGAGCATACTTTGGTATAAAAAATCTATACCAACCAGTCAATCCCAAGAATCCTCTAACTTCTCACTGTCTTTGGTTCAAGCCAATCTATGACTGCTTGGACTTTTGCGGAATTTGGAGAAATTTCATCTTTGGATAACAGAAAGCCCAGTATTCAACATGGTCGGCAGCAGCAGAGAAAGTGCATTTGCTCTTTTTGGCAAAGAGTTGGTGCTTCCTTAGAATCTCAAGGACTTTTCGGACATGAGTCTCATGGTCAGCTGCATTCTTTGAGTAAATCAGAATGTCATCAAAGAAAACTAGAACAAAATCATCCAAGTATTCTCTGAGGATGTCCTGTATTAGGCGATTGAATGTAGCTGGGGCATTAGTTAATCCGAACGACATGACAGTAAATTCATAATGCCCATAGCGAGTATTGATGGCTATTTTTGGTATATCTTGATCATTGATCCTGATCATTGATGTTGATCTGGTAATACCCGGATCTATCTTTGTGAAGATTTGGGCTCCATTTAGGCTGTCCAGAAGCTCATCAATTCTTGGGATAGGATACTTATTCTTAACTGTCACAACTGATTTGGGCTCCATTTAGCATGACAGTAAATTCATAATGCCCATAGCGAGTATTGATGGCTATTTTTGGTATATCTTGATCATTGATCCTGATCATTGATGTTGATCTGGTAATACTCGGATCTATCTTTGTGAAGATTTGGGCTCCGTTTAGCCTGTCCAGAAGCTCATCAATTCTTGGGATAGGATACTTATTCTTAACTGTCACAACTGATTTAGACCTTTGTAGTCCACATAGAGTCTAAGCGTTCCATCTTTCTTTTTCTGAAAGAGAACTGGAGCACCCCAAGGTAAAACACTGCGTCTTACAAACCCTTGTTCTAACAGCTATCTAAGCTGTTCCTTGAGTTCGATGGCTTCAGGAACTCGCATTTTGTACATGCGTGGGGCTACTGGCTGAGCTCTGGGGGTTAATTCTATCACATAATCTACTTCCCGAATTGGAGGCATCTCTGTTAATTCTGCTGGGAATAAATCATCAAATTCATTTAACCATTTTGGTTCTTTAGCCTTAAGCTTTGAGTCTACTGGGTTCATTTTGACAACATAAATTTGCTGCTTCTTTCTAAGTCCTTTCAGCAACTTAGAAGCTTTTACTAATTCCTTTCTAAGTCCTTTCTAAGTCCTTTCAGCAACCTAGAAGCTTTTACTAATTCCTTTCTAAGTCCTTTCAGCAACCTAGAAGCTTTTACTAATTGAAGTTCTGGGGATCCGAAAACTCCAATTCCTTAAACTTTGTTCCCGTGAAGGTCATGGAAGGAAATGGTTCCATTGTAACAGTGTATGTCAGCTTGATTTTTGTGGAGCCAATCCATTCTAGTCAAAAACTCCCAGAGGTAAGACTTTGAACTGACAGTCAGTTACATTACCATCTAGATTGAATTGGATAAGATCTGTCTCATGGTGAGTAAAAAGAGTCTTTCCACTGGCCAATTCAACTTACATAGGTTTCCCTGATTTCTGTTCTAAGACTAGCTTACGCAAGCATCCAGGGGAAATGAATGAATGAGAATTGCCTGAATCAATCAAAAGCTTAAAAGGATTACCCTGATATTCTACTGGAGTATGGATGACTGAGATCTGACGGTTAGGTCCTTGGTTTTCAATTGCAGCAAAGATCTGCCCTCTTTCCTCTTCTACTACACCTGAAATTGTGACTGCTCTGGCTGCTGTAGTCTGAGGTGGAACTCTCTCTCTTTGGTTGCCCCAATTCTGGGAGGGAGTTTTGAGGTTACTCTGGACAGAGGCAGATGGCTGAGCTGGAGTTCTTCTGGGGTTTCCCTGTCTTGGGCAAGACGGACCCTGATTAGACTGGTATGAAGGGGTTGGTCTCTGAACTCGGGGTTGGTCTCTGAACTCGGGGGTCCTTGACTTCCTTGTCCCCTTGACATGGCAGAAGTCAGGGAGTCTTTCAGTTGGTGACCAAAACCTTAGCATCCAAAACATCGATTTTCACTTCTGAGCTCATCCCTCTGATTTCTTGAAAGAGGGGAGGCTCCTGAGAAAGTATTCTGGGGGAAGGGTCTTCCTTCACTTCGAAATCTTCTTGCATTCTGGCCTTGCTGCCTCTTCGGGGGTGGAAAGTTTGAAGTACTTCCCTGGGCTTGGAATCTTTTAAAGTTAGAGGGTGCAGGCTTTGGCGGAACCTTTACTATAAAGGCTTTGGCAAAATCCTTTGCCATTCTTACTGCTTCAGCCATGAACACTAGCTTGGCATTTTTGACCAGTGTGTCCAAGGGTTCGTTCACTCCCCGAATGAACCTGGCCATGAGTTGATCTTCATCTAGAGGTGGTGAATATTTGAGTAGAAGAGCAAAGGTCTGGTGATATTCCTCAACGGTTTTGCTCTCCTGCTTTAGAACTAAGAATTCATTCATTTTGATTTCCAAAAATCCAGGGGACAAAATCTCTTTCTTAGATAGGTTTTTAGGTCGTTTGAGTATTTCTATCTAGACAGTTGGTGTCATAGTGGTTTCTCCATGCTACCCTGGCTATTTTCACTATTTTCAGCTGGGCAAGAGCCATTTTTCTCCGCTCATTGTAGCCTGTGACGTCAAAATATTATTCCATGGCTTCCACCCATTTCTCCACAGCCTCGCCTAGGTTCTCCTTTGAAGGGTCCTGGTTGAGTCCTATGAAGAGCCTTGCGAACATCAGGGTCAAGCTCGTCATCTTCAGAGAGAGGGTCTGGCTGATGGGCCACGGTTTTCTCGTCTCATGATTCTGTAAAAAATTTATATATTATTAAATTTTTATTTTGATATCATCCACGAGATCCTAAGACTTAAGAAGTTTAGAAAACAATTTCTTAAACAAGACAATGATCTTATTGGAGATCTATGACATATGTCCGATAACAGATTTTTCTTTATCAGATCGTGCATAAAGAATCTCTTATACAACAGGGAATTTTTTTCTCTAGAAAACATTTCTATATTTATATAAAAGTTTCAATATGTACATAGAGCAGCTCGGCTCCAAAATTCAAAATCTCCTCGGGAGTCGCATAAGACGACGGTACTGGGCCATAGCCATGCCTTGATACAAACGTTCACTTACTGACAAGGGAGCTATTATTTTCTCCTTAGGAATAAAACAACTAAGGAGTCTATAGACTTGGCATGAAAGTCTGAAATTTCGAGGCGTCGAATGATATAGAATGATGCCACGCACCATTTTCAGTTTTAACAGAATTATTGCCAATGAGAGGTTCTGCCACAGCATTGCACGGCGGTCGCAAGAGGCATGGACGTACTTCACTGCAAACCACTTATGCTGTAGTTTCTCCACTGGGTTAGGAAAATATAAATCCTCGAAATGGCATGCGTGTCTAGCTCAGCTTGTTCGAGTTGAAGTGGAAGAAATGAGATGCTCAAAGGTGAACGCAGTCATATCTTGAGACTGGGTGGGTCGGGAATACCAGATAAATAGAGAAATTCCATCTATAAAAATAATTTCTTTGATAAAAAATTCTTCATGAAAGAAGCTTACAGAATGAAAATACATTATGAAAAATGCTTTTTCTAAGTTTTTACTATCAATTTCTGATAAGAATTTCTTTATCCTTATTAGCTTTCAACTTCACTTTGATACCAACTGTGAGATCCCTCTACCCCCTCCGCGCACCGGACTCCCGGTAGTAGCTGACAACGGAAAGTAGCCCCCTCATGTGCGGGGCAGGGTTTCTCACTCAGGGCCTCGCCAACGAATGTTCGAGCACGAGACTAGGCTGGTGGTCACTCCGAAAACCAAAGTCGGGAAAATTTCCCATGCCCGAAAAGCGGGGACGATTCCACCTTTTTGAATTTTCTTAACGAAATTTTCTAACGAGTTCAATTCTAAAACTATCCTTCACCTGAATAAACTAGATAGAAGGAAACTTTCACCGATTTCTCAGTTTGATTATTAAAACTATCACCGATTTCTCAGTTTGATTATTAAAACTTCTACCACTGGAATCGGTGGAACCAAACAAGTACTACCCATAATTGAAATGCCTTTCTTAACTTTAGCTTTAGAAAATAAATACGCACGCACTCCTCTTTAAAACTTTAATGTAAAACTAATCCATTGACAAAATAGATATGATCACAGATTTCACAGATTTCATAATTTAAAATTTCCATTCAATCCCTTGTTTCACAAAAATGGTACCACTCTGGACTCTCCGTTGTTGGGACCAGCTGGTCAGCAAATGAGATCCAGTAAATTACAATAATCACTTCGTCCACATACATATATATATCTTCCTCGACATATGTACGGGTGTCCTAAGCACCGGGAGCCTGTGCATCGCCTGGTCAGAACCCTCCATGATCCTCCTTAGCTGTCCTGGTACTTCACTCAGGGACCGCTTCGTCGGTCCTTGCCCATCGTACTGGAAGCACACCATTTTTCACCATACCCAGGCTGGTCAAGACCTGGGCAGGTTTTTGCCACGTGAGCTGTCCCTCGAACACTCCCCACCAGCTGTTGCAACTGAACTTCCCTTAGTTAAACACATATGCCAAATGCTCCCTCCGCCAGCATTCTGGCGTAAGACAGTCCTTTAAGAAAACAGGGTTTCTATGCAAGTTTTCAGTTTTGATTTTGTTTTAATACCATGAATAAATCTTAAATCCCTATCCCAATACTTCTAGATCCAGGTCTAAATTCCAGACAGAATTCCTCAAATTCTGTTAACTTGATCCTCAAATCAAAATCAAAAGTCTTAACTTAGTTTTGGATTCGGTGCGTGTTTTGAGTGCATTTTTCGTGAACTGGGCACATCGTCATTTATTGAAACTGACGAAGGAATTAGGTCTTGGTCAATAGTCTGAATCAGAGTTTGGGTTTGGAAAGATTCTTTCTAAACTATCTTTCTCGAAAGGTACTATTTCACTTTCTCTTTTTCTAAATTTCGTTCGACGAATATTTGTTTACAGGTTTCTAAAAACATGAATTTCTTATGAGGAATAAAATAATCATTTATCTCGATCTCCGACTTCGATAGTTTAATTGAATTTTCTCATTACCATCTTAGTGAATATGAAACGGTAGCATTTCTTCTCACAGATTATCAACTTTTTCATTTTTCTAATTTTTGTGAAAATTAAACAGAGGATTAAGAGAACCATTATTTAATTATAAAGATTCTATATGCATCTAATTATGCATAAAATCCAATTCTGATGAGTCACACTTTTATCGTCATAAAAATCATTTCTGATGAAAAGCACTCTTTTAACATGAAAGAATTTCTTTTATGCTGCATACAAATCATTTATGATGAAATCACACTTTTGATATAAAAAATTATCTTTTTTGCATATGTTTATGCATAAAAATTATTTATGATGAAAATCACACTTTTAATATAAAAAAATATCTTTTATGCATATGTTTATGCATAAAAATCATTTATGATGAAAATCACACTTTTTAATATACAAAAATATCTTTTATGCACCCATTTATGCATAAAAATCATTTATGATAAAAGTAACACTTTTATAATAAAAAAATATTCTTTTATGCATACCTTCATGCATAAAAATCATTTATGATAAAAGTAACACTTTTATAATAAATAAAAAATCTTTTATGCATACCTTTATGCATAGAAATCAATAATGATAAAAGTAACACTTTTATAATTTTAAAAAAATATTCTTTTATGCATAAAAATCAATTATGATAAAAGTAACACTTTTATAATTAAAAAAGTATTCTTTTATGCATACCTTTATGCATAGAAATCAATAATGATAAAAGTAACTTTTTTATAATAATAAAAAATATTCTTTTATGCATATGTTTATGCATAAAAATCATTTATGATAAAAGTAACACTTTTATAATTAAAAAAAATTCTTTCATGCATACCTTTATGAAATCAATAATGATAAAAGTAACACTTTTATAATAACAAAATATACTTCTATGCATAAAAATCCATAATGAAGAAAGTAACACTTTCATAATAAAAAAATATCAATAAGTATCTTTCATAGAGTTTAATTCTATTGAAAATCATTCTTTTATAAAAATTAATCAATATGCATCTTTCTATGCATTGAAAAAGGACACTTTTAGAATACTCTAACGATGGGGATTACTCTTTTTTATGAATAAAAGATAAAATTTATTTCATAAATTTTCAAAAAAATTTGCCATAACCTCCTTTGTATGATTGACCATTTTTTAAATTTTAACGCACTAAAATTAATTAGAAGTTTACCAAGAGTATTTAAACCATTCTAGTGTAACATTTTCTACTTATTTAAGAGAACATTATGAAAAACTTGATTTTATCCAATAATCAATCATCTAGGATAAAGAATAGTTGGATTTACTAAAGAAGAGAGGGGAATGCTTTTTTTTAATGAGGCATAACATCCATTCAATCTAAGAGAAGACAAAAATCATAAAAAACCATAAAAGAAATAGAAAAGAGAAGAATCTCCAACTTACATAGATAATTTGAGAGATTTCCTTTGGCTTGATGGTTTGAGGGTTTTACTTTTTGTTTGAAACAAGAGTGGCCACCAATCTTTTAGAAGAGGGAAGGTCAAAAACTAATGAATTATGAGTAAAATTCACAGTTTTTGGTACTTGGGAGAGGCAGGGTAACAGTGCAAAACACTATTAAGTTTCAACAAAGTGGAAGGCTTCTATTTATAGGAAAAAGTGAGCTTCTAACCAAGCCAATTGATTCTAGAATTTTCCAGATCAGTTTGGTCAATTTTTGACCATTTTTGGGTCAGTTTTGCTCACTTTTTGGATCTAGTTGAAACAGGAGAGAGGAGAGATAAAAATATCTCATTATTTGGGAGTTTAAAACTTATTCAAGCATGTGAAATAGAAGCCTACTTCATGAGGGAAATTCCCCCATATTGAGGTGTCAAAAATGCATCATTTCACCTAAATATCTCTCTTTTTTAACTATTAACCTTGTCCTTAGTCAACTCTTCATCTTATGTGAGTATTTACTCATTTTTGGGAGATTTTTCTTTTATTCTTCTATTTATCTCCTCCCTACATTTGGGTGAATCTTATTTGTCCATAGGAACCTTAATTTAAAATTTTGAAAAAATCTTGACTCCCAGGATAATGCCTCTTGAACAGATTATACTTAATTTCTAATGTACCTTCTGAAAATCTTTTTTTACTTCTGTTTCAGGGGAACTTATTTTAATAAGATGAGGTATTTTTCTATCCAAAAATATTTAAAAACTAAATTACCACTCTCTAGAAGATTTTCTCTCTCTAGGCCAAAACTGGTAGAAACAAGATCTTGTATATTTCTGAAGAGGTATTTGATTACAGGGGAAGATGCTGGACATCTTGAGAGGCTGGGGAGGAATCTTACAGCTTGTTCCCGCACACACCCATTCACTTGCATATTTCAACACCTTTCCTCAAGTGAATAATTTTAGCACACCTAGACCCTATACCAAGTTTCCCTTAGTTGGTAGCCTGCGGAACTAGTGCCTCAAGTCCCTAACTCATAGTCCTTGACACTCTCTCTTTGTGTGTCCAAGGCTACTATAGGTGCCCGTGACCTTGATTAAAGTGCTCACACATACATCTACCACATGGCCTACATAATCGGTGGCTTAGGCGTGGTTTTACTCTATTGGGGAAAGCCAGGTTACATTGGGTTGTGGGGCTTCTCTCTCTTTCTCTCTCAGAAAAGATGTTCTGACTCCTCTACCTGAGGAGTCTCCATGAAGTTTGCCGATGTCGATCCTTCTTCATTTGGTAGCAGTCTCTCTAGCCATATGTCCTGGCTTCCCACAGTTGTGGCAAGTGAAGGTCCTTCCTTCTCTCCTGCCTCTTCCTCATCCTCATCATCATGCGAGGCCTCCTCGGGTGTAGAATGCTTTCTCCTCTCCAATTGTTGGGTCTAATACCTTCTTCTCTTTGACCTTGTTCTCTTACCACCATGATGATGTGAAGGAGGTCTTACCTCTTGGTCCAATCCAAGATTCAAGGAGGGTAGTGTCTATCCTTTTACAACTCCATTTTGATGTTTAATGATGATTACAACAACAAGTTTATCAGAACGAATTCACCAAAAATTACATAAAGCCAAGGGTAACTGATTTGTATTGAATGGTTGGGATATCAAACCATCTCCAAATTACAATCTAAAGTGATAGATAAGATACCAATGGTAAATTTGAACCATCAATTGCACCAAAATAAAGTGATAAGTGTTGATTAATCATTGATTAAAAAAAATAATCCTTTGTTTCGTGTGTAGAAAATACTTTGATTTGGAGGGGTTAATCGGAGTAGTGATTGTGATGAAAAATTCAATTTGGACACATAGACTTGTGTAGCACCTTCCCAATGTTGGATTAGATCCACCAATGCCTAATTAAAACCTTGATTAGGTGAATTAATTAAGTAATTTGCCAAGATAATTCATTGTTCATGTGCAGAAGGTTGTCCCCACTTGGAGTCTTCAATTGATCCACTTGCACAAATCTAATCTCAAAATGCTTCAACATAGTAGTAGATAAATGTGTCTAAATATGTTTTGAGCCCACAAACATCCAGATTGAAGCTTTAATGAAGAATTAATCAAGTGATTAACATAGGCACTTCCCTCACTATGCACAGTGCTAGATCTCACTGTAGACTTGATGAAATCAAAAACCCTCTTCACCAGCTTGTAGAGCATGCTTGAAAACCCCGAGGTCTAGTTGGAAGTAGCTGGATTCAAAGCAAGCACATCGCATGGAGATTTTTCCCTAATTCTAGTGGCATCTGATAATTGCACTGTCGTCGCCGCCGTCGATCTGCGTTGAAATTCACCGAGTCCTTCGAGTTGCATGAGATCCACCAATGCCTAATTAACACCTTGATTAGGTGAATTAATTAAGTAATTTGCCAAGATAATTCACTATTCATGTGCAAAAGGTTGTTCCCACTTGGAGTCTTCAATTGATCCACTTGCACAAATCTAATCTCAAAATGCTTCAACATAGTAGTAGATAAATGTGTCCAGATATGTTTTGAGCCCACAAACATCCAGATTGAAGCTTTAATGAAGAATTGATCAAGTGATTAACATAGGCACTTCCCTCACTATGCACAGTGCTAGATCTCACTATAGACTTGATGAAATAAAAAACCCTCTATAATTATGATTATGGGCTAATGAGGTGAATAAGGCACTTGATGATGGGCTAATACATATTGGGCATGGATCTAGGGCTCTGATACCATGTTGAAATGCAAGCAAGAGTGGGCTATGGTGGATCAAATGCAAGAATCAACATAACTAGTAAGTGATTAGATGAGAAATTAAGATGAGATTAGTGAGCAATTAATCTAATAGGATAATGTAGGCATGGATACTCAAAAACCAGCAATTTCTCATTAGGCCAATGCCTCAGTTTATAGGTTTTATATCCACAAGATGCCAAGCATCTAATCCCACTGATTTCTCTTTGATTTATGCCACCTCCCCTACTATTGGGGCCACCTTTTCCTAGAATCTTTCCACACCCCTATATTCACTCATGCTACCCTTGATTCTCATTAGTAGATTCCGCTCACCTTTTCACTACTACCCACTCAATTACATACTCCCTTTTAAAATCTCTTGCTACTAAGGGCTTGTTGTGAGATCCCTCTGCCCCTCCGTGCACCGGACTCCCAGTAGAGCTGACAGTGGAAGCAGCCCCCTCATGCGCGGGGCAGGGTTTCTCACTCGGGGCCTTGCCCATGAATGTCCGGGCACGAGACTAGGTTGGTGGTCACTCCGAAAACCGAAACCGAGAAAATTTCCCATGCACGGAAAGCGGGGACGATTCCACCTTTTTGATTTTTCCTAATGAATTTTTATTTCTAATGAGATCAATTCTAAAATATCCTTCACCTGAATAAACTAGATAGAAGGAAACTATCGTTGATATAATTTGATCATCTGAGTAAATTCAACACTTTTTTCCTAATCAAGATCATGCACAGCCGTTGATCCACTCAATTGAGAAATTTATCAGGGAATTAACTAGCCACTCGAATCCTAGCATGATCCTAAGATTTTTCAGTTTGATTATTAAAACTCCACTGATTCTAGCCTAACCCCATCTGGCCCATGGGTTAGCCACCACCCTACCACCACTGGAATCGGTAGAACCAAGCAAGTACTAACCCACCCATAATTGAAATGCCTTTCTTAACTTTAGCTTTAGAAAACAGGTACGCACACACTCCTCTTTAAAACTTTAATATAAAACTAATCCATTGATGACGGAACAGATATGATCACGGATTTCATAACTCAAAATTTCCATTCAATCCTTTGATTCACAAAAACAGTACCACTTTGGACTCTCCGTTTGGGACCAGCTAGTCAGCAACGAGATCCAGTATAACAGATTACAATAATCATTTCGTCAACATACATATATATATCTTCCTCGATATACGAATGGGTGTCCTAAGCACCGCGAGCCCGTGCATCGCCTGGTCAGAACCCTCCAGGATCCTCCTTAGGTGTCCTGGTACTTCACTCAGGGATCGCTTCGTCGGCCCTCGCCCATCGTATCGAAAGCACACCATTTTTCACCATACCCAGGCTTGTCAAGACCTGGGTGGGTTTTTGCCGCGTGAGCTGTCCCTCGAACACTTCTTGCCAGCTGTTACAACCGAACTTCCCTTAGATAAACATATATGCCAAATGCTCCCTCCAGCATTCTGGCATAAGACAATCCTTTAAGAATACAGGGTTTCTATGCAAGTTTACAGTTTTGGTTTTGTTTGAATACCATGAATAAATCTTAAATCCGTATCCCAATATTTCTAGATCCAAGTCTGAATTCCAGACAGAATTCCTCAAATTCTGATAACTTGATCCTCAGATCAAAGTCAAAAGTCTTAACTTAGTTTCAGATTCGATGGGTGTTTTGAGTACATTTTTCCTGAACTGGGCTTATTGTCCTTGATTGAAACTGATGAAGGAATTAGGTCTTGGTCAATTGTCTGAATCAGAGTTTGGGTCTGGAAAGGTTCTTCCTAAACTATCTTTCTAAAGGTACTATTTCAATTTCTCTTTTTCTAAATTTTGTTCGATGAATATTTGCTTAGTGAATATGAAACGGTAGCATTTCTTCTCTCACATTATGTACTTATTCATTTTCTCCAATTTTTACAGAAATTAAACAGAGGATTATGAGAACCCTTATTTAAATAGAGGATTATGAGAACCCTTATTTAAAAATAATCATTCTGTATGCATCTATTTATGCATATAATCTAATTCTGATGAAAGTCACACTTTTATCATCATAAAAATCATTTATGATGAAAATCACTCTTTTAATATAAAAGAATTTCTTTAATGCATCCATTTATACATAAAAATCATTTATGATGAAAATCACACTTTTAATATAAAAAAATATCTTTTATGCATATGTTTATGCATAGAATTCAATAATGATAAAAGTAACACTTTTATAATAAAAAATATATTCTTTTATGCATACTTTTATGCATAGAAATTAATAATGATAAAAGTAACACTTTTATGATAAAAAATAATCTTTTATGCATACTTTTATGCATGAAAATCAAATATGATAAAAGTGACACTTTTATAATAAAAATAAATTTCTTTTACGCATCCTCTTATGCATAAAAATCAATAATGATAAAAGTAACACTTTTATAATAAAAATATTCTTTTATGCATACTTTTATACATAATAAATCAAATATGATAAAAGTAACACTTTTATAATAAAAAATATTCTTTTATGCATACTTTTATTCATAAAAAATCAATAATGATAAAAGTAACACTTTTATAATAAAAAAATATTATTTTATGCATACTTTTATGCATAGAAATCAATAATGATAAAAGTAACACTTTTATAATTTAAAAAATATTCTTCTATGCATACTTTTATGCATAGAAATCAATATGATGAAATTAACTCTTTTGTTAAAAAAATATACTTTTATGCATTATTTTAAGCATAAGAATCCATAATGAAGAAAGTAACACTTTCATAATAAAAAATTTATCAATAAGTATCTTTCATAGAATTTAATTTTATTGAAAATCATTCTTTTATAAAAATTAATCAATATGCATCTTTTTATGCATGAATGAAAATGACACTTTTAGAATACTCTAACGATGGGGTTACTCTTTTTTATTAATAAAAGATTAAATTTATTTCATAATTTTTTAGAAAATTTTGCCATAACCTCCTTTGTATGGCTGACCATTTTTTAATTTTTAACTTACTAAAATTAATTAGAAGTTTACCAAGAGTATTTAAATCATTCTAAGGTAAACAATCAAAGAGAAACATTATGAAAAACATGATTTTATTCATTAATCATTCATCTAGGATAAGAATGGTTGGATTTACTAAAGAAGAGAGGGGAATGCCTCATTAGTCCATAATCATAATTATAAGCACTAATATTCTCTCTTTTCCATTGCCAAGTTGTACCCCCAGCAGCAGCAGCTGGTGGAGGAGCTCCCTCTCCCTTCACACACATCCATTGCCCAAGCCATTTTAGAGACACAATCTAGACTCAGGGCTCCACACGCAACTTGAAGGACTCGGTGAATTTCAGCGCAGATCGACAACGATGGTGGCAATGCAATTATCAGATGCCAGTAGAATTGATGAAAAAGCTCCATGCGATGTGCTTGCTTTGAATCCGTCTACTTCCAACTAGACCTCGGGGTTTTCAAGCATGCTCTACAAGCTGGTGAAGACGGTTTTTGATTTCATCAAGTCTACAGTGAGATCTAGCACTGTACATAGTCAGGGAAGTGCCTATGTTAAATCACTTGATTAATTCTTCATTAAAGCTTCAATCTTGATGTTTATGGGCTCAAAACATATCTAGACATTTATTTACTACTATGTTGAAGCATTTTGAGATTAGATTTATGCAAGTGGATCAATTGAAGACTCCAAGTGGAGACAACCTTCTGCACATGATGAACAATGAATTATCTTGGCAAATTACTTAATTAATGCACCTAATCAAGGTGTTAATTAGGCATTGGTGGATCTAATCCAACATTGGGAAGTGGGTACACAAGTCTATGTGTCCAAATTGAATTTTTCATCACAATCACTACTCTGATTAATCCCTCCAAATCAGAGTATTTTCTACACACAAAACACGGGATTACTTTCACTAATCAGTGGGTGATTAATCAACACTAATCACTCTATTTTGGTGCAATTGATGGTTCACATTTACCATTGGGTATCTTATACAGATCTCTATCACTGCAGATTGTAATTTGGAGATGGTTTGATATCCCAACCATTCAATACAAATCAGTTACCCTTGGCTTTATGTAATTTTTGGTGAATTCGTGCTGATAAACTTGTTGTTGTAATTATCATTAAACATCAAAATGGAGTTGTAAAAGGATAGACACTACCCTCCTTGAATCTTGGATTGGACCAAGAGGTAAGACCCCCTTCACATCATCATGGTAAGAGAACAAGGTCAAAGAGAAGAAAGGATTGGACCCAACAATTGGAGAGGAGAAAGCATTCTACACCCGAGGAGGCCTCGCACGAGAATGAGGATGAGGAAGAGGCAGGAGAGAAGGAAGGATCTTCACTTGCCACAATTATGGGAAGCCAAGACATATGGCTATAGAGACTGCTACAGCAAACCAACTGAAGAAGGATCGACATCGGCAAACTTCATGGAGACTCCTAAGGTAGAGGAGTCAGATGATCTTTTTTGAGAGAGAAAGAGAGAGAAGCCCCACAACCCAATGTAACGTGGCTTGCCCCAATAGAGTAAAACCACCTCTAAGCCACCGATTATGTAGGCCATGTGGTAGATGTATGTGTGAGCACTTTAATCAAGGTCACGGGCACCTATAGTAGCCTTGGACACATAAAGAGAGAGTGTCAAGGACTATGAGTTAGGGAATTGAGGCACTAGTTTCACGGGCTACCAACTAAGAGGGAAACTTGGTATAGGGTCCAGGTGTGCTAGAATTATTCACTTGAGGGGAGGTGTTGAAATATGCAAGTGAATAGGTGTGTGCGGGAACAAGCCCTTAGCAAGAGACTGTAAAAGGGAGTATGTAATTGAGTGGGTAGTAGTGAAAAGGTGAGAGGAATCTAGTGATGAGAGAATCAAGTGTAGCATGAGTGAATATAGGGGTGTGGAAAGATTCTAGGAAAAGGTGCCCCCAAATGTAGGGGAGGTGGCACAAATCAAGGAGAAATCAGTGGGATTAGATGCTTGTCATCTTGTGGATATAAAACCTATAAATTGAGGGGTTGGCCTAATTGAAAATTACTGGTTTTTGAGTATCCATGCCTACATTATCCTATTAGATTAATTGCTCAATAATCTCATCTTAATTCGTCATCTAATCACTTACTAGTTATGTTGATTCTTGCATTTGATCCACCATAGCCCTCTCTTGCTTGCATTTCAACATGGTGTCAGAGCCCTAGATCCATGCCCAACATGTATTAGCCCACCATCAAGTGCCTTATTCACCTCATTAGTCTATAATCATAATTATAAGCACTAATCTTCTCTCTTTGCCATAGCCAAGTTGTACCCCCAGTAGCTGGTGGAGGAGCTCCCTCTCCCTTCACACACATCCATTGCCCAAGCCATTTTAGAGACACAATCTAGACTCAGGGCTCCACACACAACTCGAAGGACTCAGTGAGATTCAGCACAGATCGACAGCGATGGCAGTGCAATTATCAAATGCCAAAAGAATTGATGAAAAAGCTCCATGCGACGTGCTTGCTTTTAATCCGTCTGCTTCCAACTAGACCTTGGGGTTTTCAAGCATGCTCTACAAGCTGGTGAAGACGGTTTTTGATTTCATCAAGTCTACAGTGAGATCTAGCACTGTGCATAGTCAAGGAAGTGCCTATGTAAAATCACTTGATTAATTCTTCATTAAAGCTTCAATCTTGATGTTTGTGGTGGGCTCAAAACATATCTAGACACATTTATTTACTACTATGTTGAAGCATTTTGAGATTAGATTTGTGCAAGTGGATCAATTGAAGACTCCAAGTGGGGACAACCTTCTGCACATGAACAATGAATTATCTTGGCAAATTACTTAATTAATGTACCTAATCAAGGTGTTAATTAGGCATTGGTGGATCTAATCCAACATTGGGAAGTGGGTACACAAGTCTATGTGTCCAAATTGAATTTTTCATCACAATCACTACTCTGATTAATCCCTCCAAATCAGAGTATTTTCTACACACAAAACACGGGATTACTTTCACTAATCAGTGGGTGATTAATCAATACTAATCACTGTATTTTGGTGCAATTAATGGTTCACATTTACCATTGGGTATCTTATACAGATCTCTATCACTTTAGATTGTAATTTGGAGATGGTTTGACATCCCAACCATTCAATACAAATCAGTTACCCTTGGCTTTATGTAATTTTTGGTGAATTCGTGCTGATAAACTTGTTGTTGTAATGATCATTAAACATCAAATTGGAGTTGTAAGGATAGACACTACCCTCCTTGAATCTTCGATTAGACCAAGAGATAAGACCCCCTTCACATCATCATGGTAAGAGAACAACGTCAAAGAGAAGAAAGGATTGGACGACCCAACAATTGGAGAGCAGAAAGCATTCTACACCGAGGAGGCCTCGCACGAGGATGAGGATGAGGAAGAGGCAGGAGAGAAGGAAGGACCTTAACTTGCCACAACTGTGGGAAGCCAAGACATATGGCTAGAGAGACTGCTACAGCAAACCAAATGAAGAAGGATCGACATCAGCAAACTTCATGGAGACTCCTAAGGTAGAGGAGTCAGATGATCTTTTTTGAGAGAGAAAGAGAGAGAAGCCCCACAACCCAATGTAACCTGGCTTACCCCAATAAAGTAAAACCACCTCTAAGCCACCGATTATGTAGGCCATGTGGTAGATGTATGTGTGAGCACTTTAATCAAGGTCACGGGCACCTATAGTAGCCTTGGACACATAAAGAGAGAGTGTCAAGGACTATGAGTTAGGGACTTGAGGCACTAGTTTCGCGGGCTACCAACTAAGAGGAAAACTTAGTATAGGGTCCAAGTGTGCTAGAATTATTCACTTGAGGGGAGGTGTTGAAATATACAAGTGAATAGGTGTGTGCGGGAACAAGCCCTTAGCAAGAGACTATAAAAGGGAGTATGTAATTGAGTGGGTAGTAGTGAAAAGGTGAGAGGAATCTAGTGATGAGAGAATCAAGTGTAGCATGAGTGAATATAGGGGTGTGGAAAGATTCTAGGAAAAGGTGCCCCCAAATGTAGGGGAGGTGGCATAAATCAAGGAGAAATCAGTGGGATTAGAAGCTTGGCATCTTGTAAATATAAAACCTATAAATTGAGGCATTGGCCTAATGAGAAATTACTCGTTTTTGAGTATCCATGCCTACATTTTTCTATTAGATTAATTGCTCACTAATCTCATCTTAATTCATCATCTAATCACTTACTAGTTATGTTGATTCTTGCATTTGATCCACCATAGCCCACTCTTGCTTGCATTTCAACATGGTATCAGAGCCCTAGATCCATGCCAAACATGTATTAGCCCATCATCAAGTGCCTTATTCACCTCATTAGTCCATAATCATAATTATAAGCACTAATCTTCTCTCTTTTCCATAGCTAAGTTGTACCCCCAGTAGCTGGTGGAGGAGCTCCCTCTCCCTCTCCCTTCACACACATCCATTGCCCAAGTAGCTGGTGGAGAAGCTCCCTCTCCCTTCACACACATCCATTGCCCAAGCCATTTTAGAGACACAATCTAGACTCAGGGCTCCACACGCAACTCGAAGGACTCGGTGAGATTCAGCACAGATCGACAGCGATGGCAGTGCAATTATCAAATGCCAAAAGAATTGATGAAAAAGCTCCATGCGACGTGCTTGCTTTTAATCCGTCTGCTTCCAACTAGACCTTGGGGTTTTCAAGCATGCTCTACAAGCTGGTGAAGACGGTTTTTGATTTCATCAAGTCTACAGTGAGATCTAGCACTGTGCATAGTCAAGGAAGTGCCTATGTAAAGTCACTTGATTAATTCTTCATTAAAGCTTCAATCTTGATGTTTGTGGTGGGCTCAAAACATATCTAGACACATTTATTTACTACTATGTTGAAGCATTTTGAGATTAGATTTGTGCAAGTGGATCAATTGAAGACTCCAAGTGGGGACAACCTTCTGCACATGAACAATGAATTATCTTGGCAAATTACTTAATTAATGCACCTAATCAAGGTGTTAATTAAGCATTGGTGGATCTAATCCAACATTGGGAAGGGGCTACACAAGTCTATGTGTCCAAATTGAATTTTTCATCACAATCACTACTCTGATTAATCCCTCCAAATCAGAGTATTTTCTACACACAAAACACGGGATTACTTTCATTAATCAATGATTAATCAATACTAATCACTGTATTTTGGAGTAATTGATGGTTCACATTTACCATTGGGTATCTTACATAGATCTCTATCACTTCAGATTGTAATTTGGAGATGGTTTGATATCCCAACCATTCAATTCAAATCAGTTACCCTTGGCTTTATGTAATTTTTGCTAATAAACTTGTTGTTGTAATCATCATTTAACATCAAATTGGAATTGTAAAAGGATAGACACTACCTTCCTTGAATCTTGGATTGGACCAAGAGGTAAGACCCCCTTCACATCATCATGGTAAGAGAACAAGGTCAAAGAGAAGAAAGGATTGGACCCAACAATTGGAGAGGAGAAAGCATTCTACACCCGAGGAGGCCTCGCACGAGGATGAGGATGAGGAAGAGGCAAGAGAGAAGGAAGGACCTTCACTTGCCACAACTGTGGGAAGACAAGTCATATGGCTAGAAAGACTGCTGTAGCAAACCAAATGAAGAAGGATCGACATCCGCAAACTTCATGGAGACTCCTAAGGTAGAGGTGTCAGATGATCTTTTTTGAGAGAGAAAGAGAGACAAGCCCCACAACCCAATGTAACCTGGCTTGCTCGAATAGAGTAAAACCACCTCTAAGCCACTGATTATGTAGGCCATGTGGTAGATGTATGTGTGAGCACTTTAATCAAGGTCACGGGCACCTATAGTAGCCTTGGACACATAAAGAGAGAGTGTCAAGGACTCTAAGTTAGGGACTTGAGGCACTAGTTTTGCGGGCTACCAACTAAGAGGGAAACTTGGTATAGGGTCCAGGTGTGCTAGAATTATTCACTTGAGGGGAGGTGTTGAAATATGCAAGTGAATAGGTGTGTGCGGGAACAAGCCCTTAGCAAGAGACTGTAAAAGGGAGTATGTAATTGAGTGGGTAGTAGTGAAAAGGTGAGAGAAATCTAGTGATGAGAGAATCAAGGGTAGCATGAGTGAATATAAGCGTGTGGAAAGATTCTAGGAAAAGGTGCCCCCAAATGTAGGGGAGGTGGCACAAATCAAGGAGAAATCAGTGGGATTAGATGCTTGTCATCTTGTGGATATAAAACCTATAAATTGAGGCATTGGCCTAATGAGAAATTGCTGGTTTTTGAGTTTCCATGCCTACATTACCCTATTAGATTAATTGCTCACTAATCTCATCTTAATTCGTCTCTCCCAAGTACCAAAAACATTGAATTTTACTCATAATTCATTAGTTTTTGACCTTCCCTCTTTCAAAAGATTGGTGGCCACTCTTGTTTCAAATAAGAGTAGAACCCTCAAACCATCAAGCCAAAGGAGAGCTCTCAAATTCATTAGTAAGTTGGAGATTCTTCTCTTTTCCATTCATTTTATGGTTTTTTATGTTTTTTATGATTTTTGTCTTCTCTAAATTGCAAATGATGTTATGCCTCATTGAAAAAAAGACATTCCCCTCTCTTCTTTAGTAAATCCAACCATTCTTATCCTAGATGAATGATTAATGAATAAAATCAAGTTTTTCATAATGTTTCTCTTTGATTCTTTACATTAGAATGATTTAAATACTCTTGGTGAACTTCTATTTAATTTTAGTAAGTTAAAAATTGAAAAATGGTCAGCCATACAAAGGAGGTTATGGTAAATTTTTTTGAAAATTTGTGAAATAAATTTCATCTTTTATTAATCAAAAAGAGTAATCCCCGTCGTTGGAGTATTCTAAACGTGTCATTTTCATTCATGCATAAAAAGATGCATATTGATTAATTTTTATAAAAGAATGATTTTCAATAGAATTAAATTCTATGAAAGATACTTATTGATAATTTTATTATTATGAAAGTGTTACTTTCTTCATTATGGATTTTTATGCTTCAAATAATGCATAAAAGTATATTTTTTTATTACAAAAGAGTTACTTTCATCATATTGATTTCTATGCATAAAAGTATGCATAAAAGAATATTTTTTTATTATAAAAGTGTTACTTTTATCATTATTGATTTCTATGCATAAAAGTATGCATAAAATAATATTTTTTTATTATAAAAGTGTTACTTTTATCATTATTGATTTTTATGCATAAAAGTATGCATAAAGAATATTTTTTATTATAAAAGTGTTACTTTTATCATATTTGATTTTCATGCATAAAAGTATGCATAAAAGAATATTTTTATTATAAAAGTGTTACTTTTATCATTATTGATTTTTATGCATAAGAGGATGCATAAAAGAAATTTATTTTTTATTATAAAAGTGTTACTTTTATCATATTTGATTTTCATGCATAAAAGTATGCATAAAAGAATATTTTTATTATAAAAGTGTTACTTTTATCATTATTGATTTTTATGCATAAGAGGATGCATAAAAGAAATTCATTTTTATTATAAAAGTGTTACTTTTATCATATTTGATTTTCATGCATAAAAGTATGCATAAAAGATTATTTTTTCAATTATAAATTGTTACTTTTATCATATTTGATTTTCATGCATAAAAGTATGCATAAAAGAATATTTTTATTATAAAAGTGTTACTTTTATCATTATTGATTTTTATGCATAAGAGGATGCATAAAAGAAATTCATTTTTATCATAAAAGTGTTACTTTTATCATATTTGATTTTCATGCATAAAAGTACGCATAAAAGATTATTTTTTTAATTATAAAAGTGTTACTTTTATCATTATTGATTTCTATGCATAAAAGTATGCATAAAAGAATATTTTTTTATTATAAAAGTGTTACTTTTATCATTATTGAATTCTATGCATAAAAGATATTTTTTATATTAAAAGTGTGATTTTCATCATAAATGATTATTATGCATAAATGAATGCATAAAAGAAATTCTTTTATATTAAAAGAGTGATTTTCATCATAAATGATTTTGATGATAAAAGTGTGACTTTCATCAGAATTAGATTATAATATGCATAAATAGATGCATATAGAATGATTATATTTAAATAAGGGTTCTCATAACTCTGTTTAATTTTCGTAAAAATTAAAAAAAATGAATAAGTAGATAATCTGAGAGAAGAAATGCTACCGTTTCATATTCACTAAGATGGTAGAGAAAATTCAATTAAACTATCGAAGTCTGAGATCGAGATAAATGATTATTTTATTCCTCATAAGAAATTCATGTTTTTAGAAATCTGTAAGCAAATATTCATCAAACGAAATTTAGAAAAAGAGAAATTGAAATAGTATCTTTCAAGAAAGATAGTTTAGGAAGAATCTTTCCAGACCCAAACTCTAATTGAGACAATTGACCAAGACCTAATTCCTTCGTCAGTTTCAATCAAGGACGATGTGCCCAGTTCAGGAAAAATGTACTCAAAACACCCACCGAATCTGAAACTAAGTTAAGACTTTTGATTTTGATCTGAGGATCAAGTTATCAGAATTTGAGGAATTCTGTCTAGAATTCAGACCTGGATCTAGAAATATTGGAATACGGATTTAAGATTTATTCATGGTATTCAAACAAAACCAAAACTGTAAACTTGCATAGAAACCCTGTTTTCTTAAAGGACTGTCTTACGTCAGAATACTGGAGGGAGCATTTGGCATATATGTTTATCTAAGGAAAGTTCGGTTGCAATAGCTAGCGACGAGTGTTCGAGGGACAGCTCACACGGCAAAAACCTTTCCAGGTCTTGACCAGCCTAGGTATGGTGAAAAATGGTGTGCTTTCGGTACGATGGGCGAGAGCCGACGAAGCGGTCCCTGAGTGAAGTACCAGGACACCTAAGAAGGATTCTGGAGGGTTCTGACCAGGCGATGCACGAGCTCGCAGTGCTTAGGACACCCATTCATATGTCGAGGAAGATATATATATGTATGTTGATGAAATGATTATTGTAATCTGTTGCTGGATCTCGTTGTGCTGTGACTAGCTGGTCCCAACAGAGAGTCCAAAGTGGTACTGTTTTTGTGAATCAAAGGATTGAATGGAAATTTTGAGTTATGAAATCCATGATCATATCTGTTTCATCAATGGATTAGTTTTATATTAAAGTTTTAAAGAGGAGTGTGTGCGTACCTATTTTCTAAAGAGGAGTGTGTGCGTACCTATTTTCTAAAGCTAAAGTTAAGAAAGGCATTTCAATTATGGGTGGGTGAGTACTTGCTTGGTTCTACCGATTCCAGTGATAGGGTGGTGGCTAACCCATGGGCCGGATGGGGTTAGGCTAGAATCAGTGGAGTTTTAATAATCAAACTGAAAAATCTTAGGATCACGCTAGGATTCGAGTGGCTCGTTAATTCCTTGATAAATTTCTCAATTGAGTGGATCAACGGCTGTGCATGATCTTGATTAGGAAAAAAGCATTGAATTTACTCAGATGATCAAATTATATCAGCGATAGTTTCCTTCTATCTGGTTTATTCAGGTGAAGGATAGTTTAGAATTGATCTCATTAGAAAAAAAAATTCGTTAAGAAAATTCAAAAAGGTACAATTGTCCCCGCTTTCGTCGAAGCATGGAAAATTTTCCGGTTTCGGTTTTCGGAGTGACCACCAGCCTAGTCTCGTGCCTAGACATTTGTGGGTGAGGCCCCGAGTGAGAAACCCTACCCCGGGCATGAGGGGGCTGCTTTCGTTGTCAGCTATCGGGAGTCTGGTGCGCGGAGGGGCAGAGGGATCTCACAGTTGGTATTAGAGCAGAAATTGCCTAAATTTTTTTATAGAAATCTGGGAAAGAAATGTTTCTCACTTGTTAATACTATGTGAATGAACTTAAAAAATTGAAAACTTATAAATTGAATTGGAAATTTATAGATGGACACCCCAAACCTATCTGGAATTCTTGGACTCTCTCAAAGTCAAGATATGATAGCTTTTGCATTTGATCACCTCATCAACTTTGCTACAAACCGAATGAGCAGAGTGAGACTCGCTCGCCATTTTGAGAGCCTTTACTTTCCTGATCCTCTTGAGCGACGTTGGTATATGTGGTTCAATGGAGGACGGTGCATTAATGTCAGTACCAGTCAGCGTTAGAGACTCAGGCAAAATATTTCCTTGGCCATGATTCTGATAAGACTAGGACTTGTTCAGCATGTTCAGCTCTTTGATCATTCACCCAGGAACTTTAGAACTTCATGCCGATTTTTTAGACTCAGGCAAAATATTTCATTGGCCATGATTCTGATAAGACTAGGACTTGTTCAGCATGTTCAGCTCTTTGATCATTCACCCAGGAACTTTAGAACTTCATGCCGATTTTTTAGACTTCGTAGCCGCTTTATCCCAAGAAATAGAATTACAACACCTCTTTGTGTAATGAATCGTGTGTACCATGGTATGTCTTCTTCACAGTTTTGCTTCTTTATGCGGTTACGACAGAGGCGGTGATTCTGGAGCTGAGCTGCTCTATGTACATATTGCAACTTTTATATAAATATAGAAATGTTTTTTGGAGAAAAATTCCCTGTTGTATAAGTGATTGTTTACGGATGATCTAATAAAGAAAAATCTATTATCGGACATATGTCATAGATCTCCAATAAGATCATTGTCTTATTTAAGAAATTGTTTTCCGAACCTCTTAAGTCTTAGGATCTTGCGGATGATATCAAAATAAAACTTTAATAATATATACATTTTTGGCAGAATCATGAGACGAGAAAACCGTGGCCCGTCAGCCAGACCCTCTCTCTGAAGATGACGAGCTTGACCCTGCTGTTCGTAAGGCTCTTCATAGGACTCAGCCAGGACCCTTCAAAGGAGAAGGGGAGAACCTAGGCAAGGCTGTGGAGAAATGGGTGGAAGCCATGGAAGAATATTTTGACATCACAGGCTACAATGAGCGGAGCAAAATGGCTCTTGCCCAGCTGAAAATAGTGGAAACAGCCAGGGTAGCATGGAGGAACCACTGTGACACCAACCATCTGGATAGAAATATTCAGTCCTGGAACAACCTAAAAACCTATCTAAGAAAGAGATTTTGTCCCCATGGATTTTTGGAAATCAAAATGAACGAATTTTTAGAGCTAAAGTAGGAGAGCAAAACCATCGAGGAATATCACCAGGCCTTTGCTCTTTTACTCAAATATTTTCACCACCTCTTGATGAAGAACAACTCATGGCCAGGTTCATTTGGGGAATGAACGAACCCTTGGACACAATGGTCAAAAATGCCAAGCCAGTGCCATGGCTGAAGCAGTAAGAATGGCAAAGGATTTTGCCAAAGCCTTTGTAGTAAAGGCCCGGCCAAAGCCTACACCCTCTAACTTTAAAAGATTCCAAGCCCAGGAAAGTACTTCAAACTTTCCACCCCCGAAGAGGCAGCAAGGCCCAAATCAGAATCAGGATGCAGGAAGGTTCCAAAGTGAAGGAAGACCCTTCCCCCAGAATACTTTCTCAGGAGCCCGACCTCTTTCAAGAAATCATAGGGATGAGCTTAGAAGTCAAAACCGATGTTTTGGGTGCCAAGGTTTTGGTCACCAACTGAAAGACTGCTCGACTCCTACCATGTCAAGGCGACAGGGAAGTCAAGGACCCCGAGTTCAGAGACCAACCCCTTCATACCAGTCTCATCAAGGTCCGTCTCACCCAAGCCAGGGAAACCTCAGAAGAACTCCAGCCCTGGCCACCAGAGCAACCTTAAAACTCCTTCCCAAAACTGGGGCAACCAAAGAGAAAGAGTTCCACCTCAGACTGCAGCAGCCAGAGGAGTCACAATTTCAAATGTAGTAGAAGAGGAAAGAGGGAAAATCGATGCTGCAATTGAAAAACAAGGGCCTAACCATTAGTTCTCAGTCACATCAATACTCCAGCAGAGTATCAAGGTAAGTCTTTTAAGCTTTTGATTGATTTAGGCAGTTCTCATTCATTCATTTTCCATGGATGCTTGCATAAGCTAGTCTTAGAATAGAAATCAGGGAAACCTATGCAAGTTGAATTGGCCAGTGGGAAGACTCTTTTCACTCACCACCATGAGACAGATCTTATCCAGTTCAATCTAGATGGTAATGTAACCGATTGTCAGTTCAAAGTCTTACCTCTGGGAGTTTTTGAGACGGGATCCTTGGAATGGATTGGCTCCACAAAAATCAAGCTGACATACACTGTCACAATGGAACCATTTCCTTCCATGACCTTCACGGAAACAAAGTTCAAGGAACTGGAGTTTTCGGATCCCCATACCTTCAGTTAGTAAAAGCTTCTAGGTTGCTGAAAGGACTTAGAAAGAAGCAGCAAATTTATGTTGTCAAAATGAACCCAGTAGACTCAAAGCTTAAGGCTAAAGAACCAGAATGGTTAAGTGAATTTGATGATCTATTCTCAGTAGAACTAATTGAAATGCCTCCAATTCAGGAAGTAGATCATGTGATTGAATTGACCCCCAGAGCTCAGCCCCCAGTAGCCCTGTGCACATAAAAAATGCCAATTCCTGAAGTCATCAAACTCAAGGAATAGCTTAGACAGCTATTAGAACAAGGGTTTGTAAGACCCAGTGTTTCACCTTGGGGTGTGCTAGTTCTCTTTCAGAAAAAGAAAGATGGAACGCTTAGACTCTGTGTGGACTATAGAGGTCTAAATCTGACAGTTAAGAATAAGTATCCTATCCCAAGAATTGATGAGCTTCTAGACAGGCTAAATGGAGCCCAGATCTTCACAAAGATAGATTTCAAATCCGGGTATTACGAGATCAGGATCAATGATCAAGATATACCAAAAATAGCCATCAATACTCGCTATGGGCATTATGAATTTACTGTCATGCCGTTTGGATTGACAAATGCCCTAGCTACATTCAATCGCTTAATGCAAGACATTCTCAGAGAATACTTGGATGATTTTGTTCTAGTTTTCCTTGATGACATTCTGATTTACTCAAAGAATGCAGCGACCATGAGACTCATGTCCGAAAAGTCCTTGAGATTCTAAGGAAGCACCAACTTTTTGCAAAAAAGAGCAAATGCAGTTTCTCTACCGACCATGTTGAATACTTGGGCTTTCTGGTATCCAAAGATGGAATTTCTCTAGATTTCGCAAAAGTCCAAGCAGTTATAGATTGGCCTGAACCAAAGACAGTGAAAGAAGTCAGAGGATTCTTGGGATTGACTGGTTGGTATAGAATTTTTATACCAAAGTATGCTCTCATAGCTTCCCCCTTGAGTAACCTTCTCAAAAAGAATACCCCATTTCAATGGTCTGCCAGGTGCCAGAGCGCTTTTGATAAGCTGAAGACCGCCTTGGTAACCAGTCCCGTTCTGAAGCTGCCAAATATCTCTCTACCTTTTGAGGTAGTAACTGATGCAAGTGGTTTTGCCCTGGGAGGTGCACTCATGCAAGTGGTTTTACCCTGGGAGGTGCACTCATGCAGGAAGGTCATGCAGTGGCCTATGAATCCCGAAAGCTCAGAACGCATGAGAGGAATTATGCTGTCCACGACCTGGAATTACTTTCAGTAGTCTATGCCTTAAAGTTGTGGAGACATTACCTACTGGGAAAAAGATTCACTTTGATGATAGACCATCAGAGTTTAAAGTGGATCTTCACTCAGAAGGACCTCAACATGCGCTAAAGAAGGCGGATGTAGACCCTACACAAATTTGATTTCGAAATCAAGTACCGCCCAGGCAAAGAAAATGTGGTAGCAGATGCCCTTAGCAAAAAAGCCTCCTTGCTTGCAATTATCGTAGTATCAAATCCCTTGATTATTGAAGCAAGAGAAAAGATCATGCACGACAGATTCTTTGGCCCTATTGCTACCCTCCTTATGCAGGAAAGCAAAACTCCACAGGAGTTGAACAGAGTTCAAGGGTACAGCCTAGATGATGGCATTATGTATTATAATCGTAGGCTATGCATTCCCAAAATGATGAGGGAACCAAGGATCAAATTCTGAATGAAGCCCATGACAGCCTTATAGTAGGACATCTAGGTTTCATCAAAACATACATGTCTGTGAAGAAAAGCTTCTTTTGGCCTGGTCTGAAAAAGGATGTACTGAATCATGTACGTCAATGTCTGTGATGCCAGAAAGTCAAAGCTGAAAGAGTAAAAATGCCTGGGAAGTTACATCCATTGGACATCCCCCAGATGAAGTGGAAATGTATCAGTATGGACTTTATTACTGGATTACCTTTAGTGCAATCAGGTTACAACTCCATTTTTGTGGTAGTTGACAGGACTAACCGAAGTTGCCCATCTGATCCCAGTAAAAGAAACCTACACTATAGTGGAAGTGGCCACAGTGTTCCTCAAAGAAATCTTCAGATTGAATGGCCTACCCAGGAGAATAGTAAGTGATTAAGATCCCAAGTTTACTTCAAGGTTCTGGACTGCATTTTTTGAAGCAGTGGGAACTTTCTTGAACCTCAACACAGCTTATCACCCTGAGATTGATGGTCAAACTGAAAGGGTAAAACAAGTAATCGAAGATATACTTCGGTCATGCTATTGGCAGGGAACCCAAGAAGTGGCTAAGCTATCTGCACTTAGTCGAGTTTGCCTACAATGCTTCTTATCACCGAAGTATCGGGATGAGCCCTTTTAAAGCTCTGAATGGACAAGATTACTTAACTCCATTAACTTGGTCTGACCCATTGATTAGGGTCGAGATGTCTAGACAGATACTTGACGACATGGAGCAGCAGATGCAGTCCATTCGTAAAGATATTAAAGCTACCCAGGATCCGACAGAAGCAGTATGCAAATAAGAAGAGGACAGACAGAAAGTTTGAAGAAGCAGATATGGTCTTCGTTAGAGTATGGCCCAAAAGAAGTTCTCTATCTCTTGGGAAGTAGAAGAAATTATCCCCCACATATTGTGGGCCATATCTGATAACAAAGAAAGTAGGTGACTTATGTTGAGATATCGAGCTCATCTAGTAAGGCGGTGGACACTGATGACCCGCCTGCTGGGGGATAGGCCCCAGGCGGTGGACACTGATGACCGGCCTGGGGGATAGGCCCCAGGCGGTGGACACTGATGACCGGCCTGGGGGATAGGCCCCACACTTACACCACTGGCATGGTTGGTGAGATCTTGGGTGATACGCGGCCAGTGGGATGACATGCTGTGTGACAGCCATTCTAGAGACTGGCATAGTTATAGTGCCAGCTCATTTTAGTTGGGTTCACACTATAGAGAACCCGTGTATGTATTGGTTGAGTACCTTTCATATTATGAGTACTCTTATCTTGTATATTTTGTGTTGAGTGTTGAGTGAAGAAGAAGAAGATTTCAGCCTCTCACCTTGTGTGTTCTCTATTAGGGTTTTGTGAGTGTGTGTGTGTGCTTGCAAGAGCTCAAGCTCTCTTCCCCCCTGCATCGTTTCATGGTATCAGAGCCTGGTTCGTGCTAAGGGCTGAGCTGCAAGCAAGAGAACCACAGGAAGCGGTATGAGGGTAAGAGCTGCAACTACTCTTCCCTATTTGTGTTGGTGACTACACGGATACAGTTGAAGAATGAACTTCATACTGTGGAGAAAAAGAGTATGTCTGTGAATGACTATACATTGAGGATCATATTGGACGATATTTTCTGGGTCGAAAACGCGTTTCGGGCGCGTCTGGACCTCCGTTTTTCAGAAAGCAGGCGATTTCGAGCACTGCGGGTAAGTCATTGATTCTCTGCAGCAGAACTCTGTTTTAAGAACTGCAGGAAGACAGATTGACTGTGCAGACATTGTGGGTGCTGCAAAGAGATCTACAGTTGCCATTGGGTGTATGTATGCACATTGAAGTCACTGGTTGTGACATTTGAGAGTACTACAGTACCGCTGTGCAGAAAATACAGCAGTTGTGCAGAAAAACTTGAGTGCAGTTTCTAGTAAAATTGTGTGTTTGGCAAGATGTCAAATGATGGGATAACTTAGATTGTGGCTGAGAAGCTTGATAAGAATAACTTCCATGCTTGGAGGTTCAGGTTGACGAATTTCCTGATGGGAAAAGGCTATTGGGACTACATAGAGGGTGAGCATGAAGAGGCACCGGAGATACCGCATATAAATCCGACTGCTGCAGATGTGAAAGAGTTTAAAGACTGGAACCAAGGAGCCAGGAAGGTTATGTATTGGCTATCCATTAGTATACAAGACACCATGATTGGGCACATCCAGGATGCCAAGTCCCCCAAGGAGGCATGGGACACCTTGGTAAAGCTCTATGAAACAAATACCAAGGCACGTAAGATACAGTTGAAGAATGAACTTCATACTGTGGAGAAAAAGAGCATGTCTGTGAATGACTATGCGTTGAAGATAAAGGGTATTGTGGAATCCCTTACATCTATTGGTGTGTCAGTAGATGATGATGATAAGGTGGAGGTCTGTCTACGTGGTCTCGGACCACAATACAAGGCGTTCAAGACGTCTATTCAGACTCAGGAAAACATTCCCAACTTTACAGATTTGGTGTCTATGCTGATTATCGAAGAGAAGAGCTTGGGTGGACCAACAGTCTTCACAAAGCAAAAACAGTTCAGAGCAACAAGCCTTCTACACGAGTTCAGAAAGAGGACAAGGTAGAGGAGGCCGTGGATGCGATCAAGGAGGTGGCCGAACAGGTAATCAGAATTATGGTCAGCAGCAGCAACAACAACAACAGTCCTAGAATCAACAACAACAACAATAACACGCAGGTGGAAGAGGCAAATTCAGAGGCAGGGGGAGCCAAAGAGGCCGTGGAAATTGGCAAAGGCAGTATAATGATGCGCGTGAATGCTATTACTGTGGTAAGCCTAGACATGTGCAGGCAGAATGTTATAAAAAGCAGGCTGACATGCAAAATGGGAAAGTGCAGCAAAACAACTATGCATCCTCAAGCAGAAATAATGAGGATAATGAAAGGTTGTTTGTTATGCAGCATGTCGTGAATGCCATGTCTGAAAATGTTGATGCAGCACAAAAAGATAATGTATGGTATGTAGATTCAGGCGCTTCGAACCACATGACGAGTCATGGGGAGTGGTTCAAGGAGATGAAAAACCCGAAAAGACCAGGTTTTGTGGAAACAGGGGATGACACTGCTCATCCAATTGCCCACATTGGAGATGTGCCATTGTCTATGCAGGACGGCAAAGTGAAGTACCTTGCAGATGTACTTCATGTACCGAACATAACAAAGAATCTGGTTTTAGTTGGCCAGATGATTGAGCAGGGTTTGCAGGTTCGGTTTAACCCTGATGGGTGTTATGTTGAAGATTTCAAAGACAAGTGCAGGTTGGTTGCAAAAGGCAACAGAGTGGGCAGAATGTTTACATTGAATGTAGACATGCCTGAAATGAGTGCTGCGATGTTTGCAAATGGTTCGGGAATAGTTGCAGACACAGACATTTGGCATAAAAGGATTGGACATGTAAATGTGTAGAGATTGAAGTCTATGCAGACAAAAGGAATTGTGATAGGGCTGCCAAAATTTAAAGTGGAAGGTATGCAGAAAATATGTGAAACATGCCAATTTGGGAAGCAAACAAAGCATGTGTTTCCACGTAACAGATATGTGAGCAGAAATGCACTAGATGTTGTGCATTCAGATGTATAGGGTCCTACGAAGACCATATCTATGGGAGGCTGCAGGTATTATGTGACTTTCATTGATGACCACACAAGGAAAGTGTGGGTATATTTCATGAAGGAGAAGAGTGAGGTGTTCGCTCACTTTCAGAATTTTAGAGTTTTGGTTGAAAAGCAAACAGGAAAATATGTAAAGTGCCTAAGGTCAGATGGAGGGGAGAGTACTTCTCCAATGAGTTCTCTGAATTTTTGAAGAAGAATGGTATTCGGAGACAGTTTACATGCAGATACACTCTGCAACAAAATGGAGTTGCTGAGCAGAAAAACAGGCACATTGCTGAGATTGCGCGAGCATTGATGGAAGAGAAAAATATGCCGCATAGCTATTGGGCTGAGGCTGTTTCTACAACAGTATACATCATGAACAGGACTCCAACTGCAGCCATACATGATGTAACTCTAGAGGAGAGGTTTACTGGCAAAAAACCAGATTTGTCTCATCTGAAAGTCTTTGGGATGCATTGCATATGTGCATGTGCCAGATGAGCCGAGAACTAAGCTGGATCCGAAAGCTGAAAAATATGTGTTTATTGGATATTCCCTTGAGCAAAAGGGATTATAACCCTGCTACACGTGAGTTGAGGGTAAGCAGGGATGTTGTGTTTGATGAGATGAGCAGCTAGTATGTTGCTGAAAAAGAAGCTGTTGGGGCTGATGTGAGTGGAGGTGTGGTTGCACAGAATGCAAGTCAGCAATCACAGTCTTTGAGTGGACCATGAGAGTCCTCATCTAGTGGGTCTGTTGATAGACCATGGAGTGGCAGGCTGCGTCATAATACCAATCTTGCAAATGTGATTAGTACGTCACGTAAAGGAAAAGAGAAAGTGGTTGAGCCCCTTGGTATGCCTGACATTTCTGCAGGGCATTCTCATGTTAATGGAGAGTCTAGTGGCTCAGATATGAGCCTTGATGAGGAGCTTGGGATCCCAGCTATGAGAACACCTGGTGTAAAGAAGGCTATGAAAGCCATGAATGAAAAGCTGCAAAGATCAGAGAGGGTGAAGAACCCTGTGCAGAGATTTACATATGATGGTTATGTGGCACATCACTATGCATATATGGCAAAGGTTGTGTAGGTTGTAGAGCCCACATGCATTGATGAGGCTGTTGGAAATGTGTGTTGGGAGAAAGCTATGGATGAGGAGATGGATGCACTATATGGAAATGAGACTTGGGATTTAGTGCAATTACCTGAAGGCAAGAAAGCCATTGGATGCAAGTGGGTGTACAAAGTTAAACATAACAGTGATGGGAGCATAAACACGTACAAGGCTAGATTGGTAGCCAAAGGATATGCGCAGACATATGGGATTGATTATGAGGAAACTTTCAGCCCAGTTGCCAAGATGGCAACGGTGAGAGTTATGATAACAGTGGCTGCGTCAAAGCAATGGTCTTTACATCAGATGGATGTAAAGAATGCATTCTTGCATGGGGATTTGCAAGAAGAGGTGTATATGTCGCAGCCACTTGGTTATGAGGATGTGGGTCACCCCGAGCATGTTTGCACGTTGAAGAAAGCCTTGTATGGCTTAAAGCAAGCACCAAGAGCATGGTCTGACAAGATTTCTAAATATCTTGTCACTATTGGCTTTCATGTAGCCAATGCAGATTTCTCGCTGTATGTGAGACATGGTGATAGAGGAGTTGTGCTTGTTGTCATCTATGTAGATGACGATCACTACGGGGGACCATGATGCAGAGATCTTTGATGTAAAGATCTTGCTAAGACAGAAGTTTGAGATGAAGGATCTAGGGGAGCTCAGATATTTCTTGGGCATTGAGGTGATTAGGTCACCACATGGTATTGGATTACTGCAGAGACAGTATGGCTTGGACATGTTGTCCAAGTATGGTATGACAGGCTGTAAGCCTATTTTTGTGCCATTGGATCAGAATGGCAAGTTGAGTGCAGATTCAGGAGAGATCTTGGAGGATCCTACTATGTATAGGCGCATAGTAGGAAGTTTGATCTACATGACGATCACCAGACCAGATTTGAGCTATGCTGTTGGGTTGGTGAGTCAGTTTATGCAGGTTCCACGAAAATCGCATTTGGATGCAGTGAGACGCATACTGAGGTATGTGAAGTCTACTTTGCATTGTGGATTATTCTATGAGACTGGGACAGAGATATGTTTACATGGGTACACAGATGCTGATTGGGCTAGTAGTATCTCAGATAGAAGATCTACCAGTGGATTCATGTTTTCTTTGGGGAGTGCTGCTGTGACTTGGAGCAGCAAGAAGCAGCCTACGGTTGCTCTATTGAGTACAGAGGCCGAGTACAGAGGAGCTGCTATGGCAGCATGTGAGGTAGCTTGGTTGAGAAAGCTACTTGTAGATTTGGGTCTATCAGTGGATAGATAAGTTGTCATTTTCTGTGACAACATTAGCAGTATACAGTTGGCCAGGAACCCAGTCTTTCATGCTCGTACGAAGCACATAGAGGTCCACTACCACTTCGTCAGAGAGAAGGTCTTGGCAGGAGATCTTGACCTTGTTTATGTCAGCACAGAGGATCAGGTAGCTGACATCTTCACCAAAGCATTGGGTACAGAGAAACTCCGCAGATTCAGGGCTTCGCTTGGTGTACATGAGATGGAGTTGAGCTCGAGGGGGAGTGTTGAGATATCGAGCTCATCTAGTGAGGCGGTGGACACTGATGACCCGCCTGGGGGATAGGCCCCACACTTACACCACTGGCATGGTTGGTGAGATCTTGGGTGATACGCGGCCAGTGGGATGACAGGCTGTGTGACAGCCATTCTAGAGACTGGCATAGTTATAGCGCCAGCTCATTTTAGTTGGGTTCACACTATAGAGAACCCGTGTATGTATTGGTTGAGTACCTTTCATATTATGAGTACTCTTATCTTGTATATTGTGTGTTGAGTGTTGAGTGAAGAAGAAGAAGATTTCAGCCTCTCACCTTGTGTGTTCTCTATTAGGGTTTTGTCAGTGTGTGTGTGTGCTTGTAAGAGCTCAAGCTCTCTTCCCCCCTGCATCTTTTCAACTTAGCCTACGAGCTTCTTCTGCCTCCTCATCTCAAAGTTCATAATGTATTTCATGTAAGCCTTCTAAAGAAATATGTGCCAAGCCCAAATCATGTACTAGATGATGAAATCCTAACCTCTTCAACCCAAGGGCAGATGGAACTCCAACCTGAAGAAATTCTTGATGTTCGAGAAAAGATTCTCAGGAACAAAATTCTCAGAGAATTATTGGTAAAATGGAAGTTCTATCCTTTTGAAGATGCCACCTGGGAGAATGAAGCCGATCTATTGCGGGATTACCCCCAGTTTGCGAGATGAGGGCATCTCGCATTTTTCAAGTTGGGAGAGAATGTAAGATTCCTCCCTAGCCTCTCAAGATGTCCAGCATCTTCCCCTGTAATCAAATTCCTCTTCAGAAATATAAAAGATCTTGTTTCTACCAGTTTTGTCCTAGAGAGAGAAAATCTTCTAGAGAGTGGTAATTCAATTTTTAAATATTTTTGGATAGAATAAGTTCCCTTGAATTAGAATTTCAAAAAGATTTTCAGAAGGTGCATTAGAAATTAAGTATAATTTGTTCAAGAGGCATTATCCTAGGGGTGAAGATTTTTTCGAAATTTTAAATTAAGGTTCCTATGGACCAATATGATTCATCCAAATGTAGGGAGGAGATAAATAGAAGAATAAAAGAAAAATCCCCCAAAAATGAGTAAATACTCACATAAGATGAAGAGTTGACTAAGCACAAGGTTAATAGTTAAAAAAGAGAGATATTTCGGTGAAATGATATATTTTTGACACCTCAGTATGGGGGAATTCCCCTCCTGAAGGAGGCGCCTATTTCACATGCTTGAATGAGTTTTAAACTCCCAAATAATGAGATATTTTTATCTCTCCTCTCTCCTGTTTCAACTAGATCCAAAAAGTGAGCAAAACTGACCCAAAATTGACCAAACTGATTTGGAAAATTCTAGAATCATTTGGCTTGGTTAGAAGCTCACTTTTTCCTATTAATAGAAGTCTTCCCCTTTGTTGAAACTCAATAGTGTTTTGCACTGTTACCCTGCCTCTCCCAAGTGCAAAAAACAGTGAATTTTACTCATAATTCATTAGTTTTTTAGCTTCCCTCTTCCAAAAGATTGGTGGCCACTCTTGTTTCAAACAAGAGTAGAACCCTCAAACCATCAAGCCAAAGGAAAGCTCTCAAATTCATTAGTAATTGGAGATTCTTCTCTTTTCCATTCATTTTATGGTTTTTATGATTTTTGTCTTGATGATGGGCTAATACATGTTGGGCATGGATCTAGGGCTCTGATACCATGTTGAAATGCAAGCAAGAGTGGGCTATGGTGGATCAGATGCAAGAATCAACGTAACTAGTAAGTGATTAGATGATGAATTAAGATGAGATTAGTGAACAATTAATCTAATAGGATAATGTAGGCATGGATACTCAAAAACTAGCAATTTCTCATTAGGCCAATGCCTCAATTTATAGGTTTTATATCCACAAGATACGAAGCATCTAATCCCACTGATTTTTCCTTGATTTGTGCCACCCCCCCTACATTTGGGGGCACCATTTCCTAGAATCTTTCCACACCCCTATATTCCCTCATGCTACCCTTGATTCTCTCATCACTAGATTCCTCTCACCTTTTCACTACTACCCACTCAATTATATACTCCCTTTTACAGTCTCTTGCTAAGGGCTTGTTCTCGCACACACCTTTTCACTTGCATATTTCAACACATTCCCTCAAGTGAATAATTCTAGCATACCTAGACCCTATACCAAGTTTCCCTCTTAGTTCGTAGCCCGCAAAACTAGTGGCTCAAGTCCCTAACTCATAGTCCTTGACACTCTCTCTTTATGTGTCCAAGGCTACTATAGGTGCCCGTGACCTTGATTAAAGTGCTCACACATACATCTACCACATGGCCTACATAATCAGTGGCTTAGAGGTAGTTTTACTCTATTGGGGCAAGCAAGGTTACATTGGGTTGTGGGGCTTCTCTCTCTTTCTCTCTCAAAAAAGATCATCTGACTCCTCTACCTTAGGAGTCTCCATGAAGTTTGCCGATGTCGATCCTTCTTCATTTGGTTTGCTGTAGCAGTCTCTCTAGCCATATGTCTTGGCTTCCCACAGTTGTGGCAAGCAAAGGTCCTTCCTTCTCTCCTGCCTCTTCCTCATCCTCACCCTCGTGCAAGGCCTCCTTGGGTGTATAATGCTTTCTCCTCTCCAATTGTTGGGTCCAATCCTTTCTTCTGTTTGACCTTGTTCTCTTACCATGATGATGTGAAGGGGGTCTTACCTCTTGGTCCAATCCAAGATTCAAGGAGGGTAGTGTCTATCCTTTTACAACTCTAATTTGATGTTTAATGATGATTACAACAACAAGTTTATCAGCACAAATTCACCAAAAATTACATAAAGCCAAGGGTAACTGATTTGTATTGAATGGTTGGGATATCAAACCATCTCCAAATTACAATCTGAAGTGATAGAGATCTGTATAAGATACCCAATGGTAAATGTGAACCATCAATTGCACCAAAATACAAAGATTAGTGTTGATTAATCACTGATTAGTGAAAGTAATCCCGTGTTTTGTGTGTAGAAAATACTCTGATTTGGAGGGATTAATCAGAGTAGTGATTGTGATGAAAAATTCAATTTGGAGACATAGACTTGTGTAGCCCCTTTCCAATGTTGGATTAGATCCACCAATGCCTAATTAACACCTTGATTAGGTGAATTAATTAAGTAATTTGCCAAGATAATTCACTGTTCATGTGCAAAAGGTTGTCCCCACTTGGAGTCTTCAATTGATTCACTTGCACAAATCTAATCTCAAAATGCTTCAACATAGTAGTAAATAAATGTGTCTAGATATGTTTTGAGCCCACAAACATCAAGATTGAAGCTTTAATGAAGAATTAATCAAGTGATTTAACATAGGCACTTCCCTGACTATGCACAGTGCTAGATCTCACTGTAGACTTGATGAAATCAAAAACCGTCTTCACCAGCTTGTAGAGCATGCTTGAAAACCACAAGGTCTAGTTGGAAGTAGACAGATTCAAAGCAAGCAAGTCGCATGGAGCTTTTTCATCAATTCTACTAGCATCTGATAATTGCACTGCCACCCACCGCCGTCGATTTGTGCTGAAATTCATCGAGTCCTTCGAGTTGCGTGTGGAGCCCTGAGTCTAGATTGTGTCTCTAAAATGGCTTGGGCCATGGATTTGTGTGAAGGGAGAGGGAGCTCCTCCACCAGCTCTACTGGGGGTACAACTTGGCTATGGAAAAGAGAGAAGATTAGTGCTTATAATTATGATTATGGACTAATGAGGTGAATAAGGCACTTGATGATGGGCTAATACATGTTGGGCATGGATCTAGGGCTCTGATACCATGTTGAAATGCAAGCAAGAGTTGCGGCTATGGTGGATCAAATGCAAGAATCAACATAACTAGTAAGTGATTAGATGACGAATTAAGATGAGATTAGTGAGCAATTAATCTAATAGGATAATGTAGGCATGGATACTCAAAAACTTGCAATTTCTCATTAGGCCGATGCCTCAATTTATAGGTTTTAAATCCACAAGATGCCAAGCATCTAATCCCACTGATTTCTCCTTGATTTGTGCCACCTCCCCTACATTTGGGGGCACCTTTTCCTAGAATCTTTCCACACCCCTATATTCACTCATGCTACCCTTGATTCTCTCATCACTAGATTCCTCTCACCTTTTCATTACTACCCACTCAATTACATACACTCTTTTACAGTCTCTTGCTAAGGGCTTGTTCCCGCACACACCTATTCACTTGCATATTTCAACACCTCCCCTCAAGTGAATAATTCTAGCACACCTGGACCCTATACCAAGTTTCCCTCTTAGTTGGTAGCCCGCGAAACTAGTGCCTCAAGTCCCTAACTCATAGTTCTTCACACTCTCTCTTTATGTGTCCAAGGCTACTATAGGTGCCCGTGACCTTGATTAAAGTGCTCACACCTACATCTACCACATGGCCTACATAATCGGTGGCTTAGAGGTAGTTTTACTCTATTGGGGTAGGCCAGGTTACATTGGGTTGTGGGGCTTCTCTCTCTTTCTCTCTCAAAAAAGATCATCTAATTCCTCTACCTTAGGAGTCTCCATGAAGTTTGTCGATGTCGATCCTTCTTCATTTCGTTTGCTGTAGCAGTCGCTCTAGCCATATGTCTTGGCTTCCTACATTTGTGGCAAGTGAAGGTCCTTCCTTCTCTCCTGCCTCTTCCTTATCCTCATCCTTGTGCGAGGCCTTCTCGGGTGTAGAATGCTTTCTCCTCTCCAATTTTTGGGTCCAATCCTTTCTTCTCTTTGACCTTGTTCTCTTACCATGATGATGTGAAGGGGGTCTTACCTCTTGGTCCAATCCAAGATTCAAGGAGGGTAGTGTCTATCCTTTTACAACTCCAATTTGATGTTTAATGATGATTACAACAACAAGTTTATCAGCACAAATTCACCAAAAATTACATAAAGCCAAGGGTAACTTATTTGTATTGAATGGTTGGGATATCAAACCATCTCCAAATTACAATCTGAAGTGATAGAGATCTGTATAAGATACCCAATGGTAAATGTGAACCATCAATTACACCAAAATAAAAAGATTAGTGTTGATTAATCACTGATTAGTGAAAGTGATCCCGTGTTTTGTGTGTAGAAAATACTCTTATTTGGAGGGATTAATCAGAGTAGTGATTGTGATGAAAAATTCAATTTAGACATATAGACTTGTGTAGCCCCTTCCCAATGTTGGACTAGATCCACCAATGCCTAATTAACACCTTGATTAGGTGAATTAATTAAGTAATTTGCCAAGATAATTCACTGTTCATGTGTAGAAGGTTGTCCCCACTTGGAGTCTTCAATTGATTCACTTGCACAAATCTAATCTCAAAATGCTTCAACATAGTAGTAAATAAATGTGTCTAGATATGTTTTGAGACCACAAACATCAAGATTGAAGCTTTAATGAAGAATTAATCAAGTGATTTAACATAGGCACTTCCCTAACTATGCACAGTGCTAGATCTCACTGTAGACTTGATGAAATCAAAAACCGTCTTCACCAGCTTGTAGAGCATGCTTGAAAACCCCAAGGTCTAGTTGGAAGTAGACGCATTCAAAAGCAAGCACGTCGCATGGAGCTTTTTCATTAATTCTACTGGCATCTGATAATTGCACTGCCACCATCGTCGATCTGCGCTGAAATTCACCGAGTCCTTCGAGTTGCGTGTGAAGCCCTGAGTCTAGATTGTGTCTCTAAAATGGCTTGGGCAATGGATGTGTGTGAAGGGAGAGGGAGCTCCTCCACCAGCTGCTAGGGGTACAACTTGGCTATGGAAAAGAGAGAAGATTAGTGCTTATAATTAAGATTCTGGACTAATGAGGTGAATAAGGCATTTGATGATGGGCTAATACATGTTGGGCATGGATCTAGGGCTCTGATACCATGTTGAAATGCAAGCAAGAGTTTGCTATGGTGGATCAAATGCAAGAATCAACATAACTAGTAAAGTGATTAGATGACAAATTCAGATGAGATTAGTGAGCAATTAATCTAATAGGATAATGTAGGCATGGATACTCAAAAACCAGTAATTTCTCATTAGGCCAATGCCTCAATTTATAGGTTTTATATCCACAAGATGCCAAGCATCTAATCCCACTGATTTCTCCTTATTTTGTGCCACCTCCCCTACATTTGGGGGCACCTTTTCCTAGAATCTTTTCACACCCCTATATTCACTCATGCTACCCTTGATTCTCTCATCACTAGATTCCTCTCACCTTTTCACTACTACCCACTCAATTACATACTCCCTTTTACAGTCTCTTGCTAAGGGCTTGTTCCCGCACACACCTATTCACTTGCATATTTCAACACCTCCCCTCAAGTGAATAATTCTAGCACACCTGGACCCTATACCAAGTTTCCCTCTTAGTTGGTAGCCCGTGAAACTAGTGCCTCAAGTCCCTAACTCATAGTCCTTGACACTCTCTCTTTATGTGTCCAAGGCTACTATAGGTGCCCGTGATCTTGATTAAAGTACTCACACATACATCTACCACATGGCCTACATAATCGGTGGCTTAGAGGTAGTTTTACTCTATTGGGGCAAGCCAGGTTACATTGCGTTGTGGGGCTTCTCTCTCTCTCTCTCTCAAAAAAGAAGTATAGGAAGTTGTACGAGAGTAAGAGCTTCAAGTACTCTTCCCTATCTGTGTTGGCGAGACTACAACCTTGGGAGCTCTACAGGAGGCACCGGCAAACGATCTCTGATTGAGGAGCTTTCTTCGCGGGAATAAAGCTATAGGGAAACTATACGATCCTGTTGGACAACATTTTTTGGGCCGAAAAAGCGTTTCGGGCATGTTACAACCTCCGTTTTCAGAAAGCAGGCGATTTCGAGCACTGCGAGTAAGGCATTGATTCGTTTGCAGAACTCTGTTTTAAGAACTACAGAAAGACAGATTGGTTGTGCAGACATTGTGTGTACTACAAGAGGTCAGCAGTTGCCATTGGGTGTATGTATGCACATTGAGGTCACTGGTTGTTGTGACATTTGAGTGTAATACGATACCGTTGCAGAAAATACAGCAGTTTGTGCAGGACAAACCAGAGTGCTGTTTCTAGTAAATTTGTGTGTCTGGCAAGATGTCAAATGATGGCATATGTAAGATTCCTCCCCAGCCTCTCAAAATGTCTAGCATCTTCCCCTGTAATCAATCCCTCTTCAGAAATATAAAAGACTTGTTTCTAATTGTTTTAACTTAGAGAGAGAAAATATTATAGAGAGAGAATATTCAGATTTTTAATATTTTTAGATAGAAAATTATCTCATCTTATTAAAATAAGTTCCCTTGAAATAGAAATTCAAAAAGAACTTTCCAATGTGCAATTGGAATTAATTGGAAATGGGTATAAAGGACCTTAGCCTAAGGGTCTAGATTTTCAGAAATTTTTGGATTATGGTCCAATTAAGGTTCCTATAGGCCAATAGCATCAATCCATGTGTAGGGAGGAGATAAATCCAATTTTTAAAAGAAGATACCCAAAAATGAATAAATGCTAGATGAAGAGTTGAAAATGTACAAGGTTTATTAGTAAAAAAACTACGAGCAATATTTTGGGTATCCAAAAATGAGTAAATGCTCACATAAGATGAAGAGTTGAAAATGTACAAGGTTTATTAGTAAAAAACTATGACCAATATTAAAAATATGAGATATTTTGGGTATAATGATTCCATTTTAACACATATGTAAGGAAGGGGAGTTCTTTAAAGGAGGTGCATATTTCACATAAGATGAAGAGTTGAAAATGTACAAGGTTTATTAGTAAAAAACTATGAGCAATATTAAAAATACGAGATATTTTGAGTATAATGATTCCATTTTGACACATATGTAAGGAAGGGGAGTTCTTTAAAGGAGGTGCATATTTCACATGCTTGAATGAGTTTTAAACTCAAAAATAATGTGATATTTTTATCTCTTCTCTCTCTTGAACCAAACCAAATCAAAATGGAACCAAACCGAATCAAAAAGGAACCAAACTAGGTCCAAATCTAGTTCAAATTCAACCAAACTGAATTTGGAAAATTCTAGAATTCAGTTAGCTTTGGTTAGAGCTTCCCTCTCCTATAAATAGAACATGAGTCCTTTGAAAAAAAGAGAAGAATTTGACTATACTAGAGTTATGCTGAAATTATGCATAAAAATTGACTATTTTATTATAAAAGTGTGACTTTTATCATATTTGGATTTCATGCATAGAGGTATGCATAAAAGTTGACTATTTTATTATAAAAGTGTGACTTTTATCATATTTGGATTTTATGCATAGAGGTATGCATAAAAGTTGATTATTTTATTATAAAAGTGTGACTTTTATCATATTTGGATTTCATGCATAGAGGTATGCATAAAAGTTGATTATTTTATTATAAAAGTGTTGCTTTTATCATATTTGGATTTCATGCATAGAGGTATGCATAAAAGTTGATTATTTTATTATAAAGTGTTGCTTTTATCATATTTGGATTTCATGCAGAGGTATGCATAAAAGTTGATTATTTTATTATAAAAGTGTTGCTTTTATCATATTTGGATTTCATGCATAGAGGTATGCATAAAAGTTGATTATTTTATTGTAAAAGTGTTACTTTTATCATATTGAATTTCATGCATAGAGGTATGCATAAAAGATATTCTTTTTATACTAAAAGTGTGATTTTCATCATAAATGGATTTTATGCATAACTTAGATGCATAAGAGAAATTCTTTTATTCTAAAAGTGTAATTCCTACCAAATTGAATTTATGCATAGGAAGATGCATAAAAGAATGGAATTTCAATTCAAAAGTGTTATTCTCATCCAAATTGAATTTATGCATAGGAAGATGCATAAAAGATTGAATTTTAATTCAAAAGTGTCATTTTCATTTAAAATGAATTTATGCATAGGAAGATGCATAAAAGATTGATTTTTATTTCGAAAGTGTTAGTCTCCTTAAATGGAATTTATGCATAAATAAATGTGTAGAGAAATCTTATATAAGAATTCTCTTGTATTCTATAAATAGATATGGGAAGTGATAGGATGTGATAAGAGGTGTATGAGATGTGATAAGATGTGATAAGATGTGTATGAAAAGTGATACGATGTAATAAGAGGTGTATGAGATGTGATAGGATGTGATAAGATGTGTATGAGATGTGATAGGATGTGATAAGAGGTGTATGGGATGTGATAAGATGTGTATGAAAAGTGATAGGATGTGATAAGAGGTGTATGAGATGTGATAGGATGTGATAAGAGGTGTATGAGATGTGATAGGATGTGATAAGATGTGTATGAGATGTGATAGGATGTGATAAGAGGTGTATGAGATGTGATAAGATGTGATAAGATGCATATGAGATGAGTTAGGAAGTGATAAGATGAGTCAAGATGTGATAAGATGTGTATGGGATGAGGTAAGGAGTGTATGTGATGGGATAAGATGTATATGGGTTGTGATAGGGCAAGAATGGATGTAGATACGGATGTGGATGTATGTATGAATGAGGATGTGAAAATGGATGTATGCATGTAGATGTGGATGTATGCATGTGAAAGTGGAAGTGGATGTGGATGTATGGGTGTAGATACGGATATGGATGTATGTGGATGTGGATGTGGATGTGGACGTATGAATGAGGATGTGAAAAATGATATATGCATGTAGATGTGGATGTATGGATGTGAATGTGGATGTGGATGTGGATGTATGGATATGGATATGGATGTGGATGTGGATGTATAGATATGGATGTGTATGTATGAATGTGGATATGGGATGTGGATGTATAAATGAGGATGTGAAAATGGAGGTAAGCATGTAGATGTGGATGCATGGATGTGAATGTGGATGTGGCTGTGGATGTATGGATGTGGATATAGATGTGTATGTATGAATGTGGATATGGGATGTGGATGTATAAATGAGGATGTAAAAATGGATGTATGCATGTAGATGTGGATGTATGGATGTGAATGTGAATGTGTATGTGAATTAATGTGTCATCGATATGAGGAAATGGATGAGAATGAGTACACATTGAATGGAATGTGGAATGAGTAATGTGGACTAAGGAGGGATAATGTGGAAAGACGAGAGTTCGATTTAGAAACTGTATTTTGTGATTGTTTGTAAATGACTATTTTATGTCAAGAATGCTGGGGAAGCATTTTGACCGTCTTGTGGATTAAGGTCATGAAGACCTAACTGTTAAAGTTGCAACTGTTGACAGAGAGTCAATGGAGGAAGCCGCCTATGAGTGAAGCGCTAGGTCACCTGCGAAGGATCCTAGAGAGTGCTGACCATACGGTGCTCGGGCTCTGGGTCGCCGAAGATACCCACACGTGTGTCATGGAAGATATTGGAACAAGGAATAAGAGTTGTTTTCTGAAACCGGGCATGGATCTCGTTGATTGACCTTGCTGGTCCTCAACGGATGAGTCCATGGCTCTTTTATATGGATCTGTGGGTTGATCTTGTTGTTGCTGATCTTCCACGGAGATTCCATTCTATTATATATTGCCAGTTACTATAAGCTAGGAACTATGGAAAAGGCCCTGAGTGAACAGGTGGTGAGCGTTCTGGTTACCAATGATGCCATAAGTATACCGATGAATGAATGACTAGAAATAAGGACTTAACCAGAGACTTTGAGGATTGTCATCAGTGATATAATGGTTTCATTAAAGGATTGTTTTAAAGTTAGTTGATGCTAAGAAAAAGGCAATTTCATATTGGGTGTGTAAGTGGTGTGACTAGTTTTATGTTTGCATGAACTTCCGGCTAGGGGGCCTTGGAACTCTTTTCCTTGGTACCCGGGACAAAACCACACCAAATTCTTAATTGGATCCCATCACTACAGTGGTTGGGCGGTTGGCTAACCCATGGGACTGGATGGGGTTAGACTAGACTGATGGATCCGTAAATCGAGACTCAATTTCTGTTATTACGATAGATGAAGTCCCGGATAGTAATTGTTCTATGGATAGGAATCAACGGCTGTGCCTCTTGATGGGCAAAAAAGCGTTGATCCCAATGATCCAAGTGCAAGTTTCTTCCCTGATCTAACCGAGTATCTTTATAGGTGTAGTCGGATCAGTTTGATCACTAATGGTCTTGACTACGTTAGAGTAAAAAGTTATCCTGGAGGAATCGCCCGTGCTTTCCGGATAAGGGAAGTTTTTCCGAGTACGGTTTTGGAAAAACCGACGGATTAGTCTTTTGTCCGGATATCCGTGGTGGACGAGGCCCCGAGTGTGGGACCCTGCCTCGCACTAGAAGTGCTACTTCCGCTGCTAGTACCCCGAATCCGTTGCGCGGTGGAAACAGGGATCTCACAGCATAAACCAGATTGTTGCTGAGAAGCTTGATAAGAACAACTTCCATGCTTGGAGGTTCAGGTTGACAAATTTCCTGATGGGAAAGGGTTACTGGGACTATATAGAAGGTGAGTATGAAGAGGCACCGGAGATACCGGAGATCAATCTGACTGCTGCAGATGTGAAATAGTTCAAGGATTGGAACGAAGGAGCCAGAAAAGTTATGTATTGGCTCTCTATCAATATACAAGACACCATGATTGGGCACATATAGGATGCCAAGTCTCCCAAGGAGACATGGGACACCTTGGTAAAACTCTATGAAATGAATACCAAGGCACAAAAAATACAATTAAAGAATGAACTTCATACTATGGAGAAAACGAGTATGTCTGTGAATGACTATGCATTGAAGATCAAGGGTATTGTGGAATCCCTTGCATCTATTCGCGTTTCAGTAGATGATGATGATAAGGTGGAAGTCTGCCTACGTGGTCTCGGGCCACAATACAAGGCGTTCAAGACGTCTATTCAGACTCGGGAAAACATTCCAAATTTCATAGATTTGGTGTCTATGTTGATTATAGAAGAGAAGAGCTTGGGTGAAGACCAACAAACAAAAATAGTTCAGAGCAACAAGCCTTCTACACAAGTTCAGGAAGAGGACGAGGTGGAGGAGGCCGTGGACACAGCCAAGGAGGTGGCCGAACAGGTAATCAGAATTATGGCCAGCAGCAACAACAACAACAGTCCCAGAATTCACAACAACAACAACAACACGCAGGTGGAAGAGGCCAATTCAGAGGCAGGGGGGAGTCAAAGAGGTCATGGAAATTGGCAAAGGCAATATAATGATACACGTGGATGCTTTTATTGTGGTAAGCGTGGACATGTGTAGGCAGATTGTTATAAGAAGCAGGCTGACATGCAAAATGGGAAATTGCAGCAAAATAACTATGCATCCTCGAGCAGAAACAATGAGGATAATGAAAGGTTATTTGTTATGCAGCATGTCGTTAATGCCATGTCTGAAAATGTTGAAGCAGCACATAAAGATGATGTATGGTACGTCGATTCAGGTGCTTCGAACAACACCTCAAGTCATGGGGAGTGGTTCAAGGAGATGAAAAACCTTGAAAGACCAGGTTTTGTGGAAACAGGGGATGACACTGCTCATCCAATTGCCCATGTTGGAGATGTGCCATTGTCTATGCAAGATGGCAAAGTGAAGTACCTTGTAGATGTACTTCATGTTTTGAACATACCAAAGAATCTGGTTTTAGTTGGCCAGATGATTGAGCAGGGTTTGCAAGTTCGTTTTAACCCTGATGGTTGTTCTATTGAAGACTTTAAAGACAAGTATAGGAGGTTGGTTGCAAAAGGCAACAGAGTGGGCAAAATGTTTACATTGAATGTAAACATGCCTGAAGTGAGTGCTGCGATGTTTGAAAATGGTTCAGGAATTGTTGCAGACACAGACATTTGGCATAAAAGAATTGGCCATGTGAATGTGCAGAGAATGAAGTCTATGCAGACTAAAGGAATTGTGACAGGGCTGCCAAAGTTTAAAGTTGAAGGTATGCAAAAAATATGTGAAGCATGCCAATTTGGAAAGCAAACAAAGCATGTATTTCCATGTAGCAGAAATGTGAGCAGAAATGCACTAGATGTTGTGCATTCAGATGTATGGGGTCCTACGAAGACCATGTCTACGAGAGGCTGCAGGTATTATGTGACATTTATTGATGACCACACAAGGAAAGTGTGGGTATACTTCATGAAGGAGAAGGGTGAGGTGTTCACTCATTTTCAAAATCTTAGAGTTATGGTTGAAAAGCAAATAGGGAAATATGTAAAGTGCCTAAGGTCAGATGGAGGGGGAGAGTACTTCTCCAATGAGTTCTCTGAATTTTTGAAGAAGAATGGTATTCGGAGACAGTTTACATGCACTCCGCAGCAAAATGGAGTTGCTGAGTGGAAAAACATGCACATTGCTGAGATTGTGCGAGCATTGATGGGAGAGAAGAATATGCCGCATAGCTATTCGGCTGAGGCTATTTCTACAGCAGTTTACATCATGAACATGACCCAACTGCAGCCATACATGATGTAACTCCACAGGAGAGGTTTACTGGCAGAAAACCTGATTTGTCTCATCTGAAAGTCTTTGGATGCATTGCATATGTGCATTTGCCAGATGAGCTGAGAACTAAGCTGGATCCAAAAGCTGAAAAATGTGTGTTTATTAGATATTCCTTTGAGCAAAAGGGATATAGGTGTTATAACCCTGCTACATGTGAGTTGAGGGAAAGCAGGGATGTTGTTTTTGATGAGATGAGCAACTAGTATGCTACTAAAAAAGAAGCTATTGGGGCTGATGTGAGTGGAAATGTGGTTGCACAGAATGCAAGTCAGCAATCACAGTCTTTGAGTGGACCAAGAGAGTCCTCATCTAGTGGTTCAATTTTGATAGACCATGGAGTGGCAAGCTACGTCATAATACCAGTCCTGCAAATATGATTAGTACATCACATAAAGGCAAAGAGAAAGTGGTTGAGTCCCTTAGTATGCATGACATTTCTGCAGGGCATTCCATGCTAATGAAGAGTTTAGTGATGAGCCTTGATGAGGAACTTGGGATACTAGCTATGAGAACACCTAGTGTAAAGAAGGCTATGGAAGCCATGAATGCAAAGCAGCGAAGATCTGGGAGAGTGAAGAATCGTGTGCAAAGGTTTACCTATGATGGTTATGTGGCACATCACTATGCATACATGGCAGAAGTTGTACATGTTGTAGAGCCCACATGCATTGATGATGCTGTTGGAAATGTGTGTTGGGAGAAAGCTATGGATGAGGAGATGGATGCACTATATGGAAATGAGACTTGGGATTTAGTGCAATTTCCTGAAGTCAAGAAAGCCATTGGATAGAAGTGGGTGTACAAAAGTAAAACATAACAGTGATGGAAGCATAAGCAGTTACAAGGCTAGATTGGTAGCCAAAGGATATGCGCAGACATATGGCATTGATTATGAGGAAACTTTCAGCCTAGTTGCCAAGATGGCAACAGTGAGAGTTGTGATAGCAGTGGCTACGTCAAAGCAATGGTCTTTACATCAGATGGATGTAAAGAATGCATTCTTGCATGGGGATTTATAGGAAGAGGTGTATATGTTGCAGCCACTTGGTTATGAGGATGTGAGTCACCCCGAGCATGTGTGCAGGTTGAAGAAAGCCTTATATGGCTTAAAACAAGCACCAAGAGCATGGTCTGACAAAATTTCTGAATATCTTATCACTATTGGCTTTCATGTATGTGAGACACAATGATAGAGGGGTTGTGCTTGTTGTCATCTATGTAGATGGCCTGATCATTATGAGGGACCATGATGCAGAGATCTTTGATGTAAAGATCTTGCTTAGACAGAAGTTTGAGATGATGGATCTGGGGGAGCTCAGATATTTCTTGGGCATTGAGGTGATTAGGTCACCACATGGTATTGAATTACTGCAGAGATAGTATGGCTTGGACATGTTGTCCAAGTATGGTATGACGATAGGCTGTAAGCCTATCTCAGTGCCATTGGATCAAAATGGCAAGTTGAGTCTAAATTCAGGAGATATTTTGGAGGATCCTACTATGTATAGGCGCATAGTAGGAAGCTTGATCTACATGAGCACCAGGCCAGATTAGAGCTATGCTATTGGGTTGGTGAGTCAGTTTATGCAGGCTCCTCGGAAACCACATTTGGATGCATTGAGATGCATACTGAGGTATATGAGGTCTACTTTGCATTGTGGACTATTTTATGAAACTGGGATAGAGATATGTGTACATGGATACACAGATGCTGATTGGGTTGGTAGTATCTCAGATAGAAGATCTACTAGTGGCTTCATGTTTTCTTTGGGGACTGCTGCTGTGACATGGAGCAGCAAGAAGCAGCCTACGGTTGCTCTATCGAGTATAGAGGCCGAGTACAGAGGTGCTGCTATGGCAGCATGTGAGGTAGCTTGGTTGAGAAAGCTACTTGCAGATTTGGGTCTATTAGTTGGATAGACAAGTTATCATTTTCTGTGACATTTGTCCATTTGTTCAATTGGATTCTTGGTGAGTTCGATCAAAGCGAAACTAGTTTAGTTCCGGTAGTCTATTCTTTGGATTTAGTAACTGGAATTGGTCACAAAGTTTTTGTCTGATTCAGTTCGAGAGAAGGACAATTAGGTTTACTGTCCGATCTCACGTATTCTAACTAAATTGATTCAGTTTAGTTCTACAAGGATTCCTTTCAGATAATCATCTAGCTTTTGGGTAAATATCCATTTAGTGATTTCACCAATTAAAATATCCAAGTTCCTACTATCTGGTCTATTCAGGTGAAGGATAGTTTAGCATTGATCTCGTTAGAAAAATTCGTTAAGAAAATTCAAAAAGGTGGAATCATCCCCGCTTTTCGGGCATGGGAAATTTTCCTGGTTTCGGTTTTCGGAGTGACCACCAGCCTAGTCTCATGCCCGGACATTCGTGGGCGAGGCCTCGAGTGAGAAACCCTGCCCCCACGCATGAGGGGGCTGCTTCCGCTCTACTGTCAGCTATCGGGAGAGTTCGGTGCGTGAAGGGGGCAGAGGGATCTCAGTTGGTTTTAGAGCGCTATTGTAAATTTAAGTAACATCAGCAGAAATTGCCTAAGTTTTTTATAGAAATCTGGGAAAGAAATATTTTTCACTTGTTAATACTATGTGAATGAACTTCAAAAATTGAATTGGAAATTTATAGATGGACACCCCGAACCTATCTAGAATTCTTGGACTCTCTCAGAGTCAGGATATGATAGCTTTTGCATTTGATCACCCCATGAACTCTGCTACGACCTGAATGAGCAGAGTGAGACTCGCTCGCCATTTTGAGAGTCTTTACTTTCCTGATCCACTTGAGCAATGTCAGTATATGTGGTTCTATGGAGGACGATGTATTAACCTCAGCACCAGTCAGCATCAGAGGCTCAGGCAAAATATTTCCTTGGCCATGATTCTGATAAGACTAGGGCTTGTTCAGCATGTTCAACTCTATGATCATTCACCCAAGAACCTCAGAACTTCATGCCGCTTTATCCCGAGAAATAGAATTACAGCACGTCTTTGTGTAATGAATCGTGTGTACCATGGTATGTCTTCTTCACAATTTCGCTTCTTTATACGATTATGACTGAGGCAGTGATTCTGGAGCCGAGCTGCTCTATGTACATATTGCAACTTTTATATAAATATAGAAATGTTTTCTGGAGAAAAATTCCCTGTTGTATAAGTGATTATTTACGGACGATCTGATAAAGAAAAATCTGTTATCGGACATATGTCATAGATCTCCAATAAGATCATTGTCTTGTTTAAGAAATTGTTTTTTGAAGCTCATAAGTCTTAGGATCTTGTGGATGATATCAAAATAAAAATTCAATAATATATAAATTTTTGGCAGAATCATGAGACGAGGAAACCGTGGCCGTCACACACCCAGACCCTCACTCTGAAGATGACGAGGTTGACCCTGATGTTTCGCAAGGCTCTTCATAGGACTCAGCTAGGACTCTTCAAAGGAGAAGGAGAGAACCTAGGCGAGGTTGTGGAGAAATGGGTGGAAGCCATGGAAGAATATTTTGACATCACACAGGCTACAATGAGTGGAGCAAAATGGCTCTTGCCAGGCTGAAAATAGTGGAAACAGCCAAGGTAGCATGGAGGAACCACTGTGACACCAACCGTCTGGATAGAAATACTCAGTCCTGGAATCTCCGTGGAATGACCTAAAAACCTATTTGAGAAAGAGATTTTGTCCCCCTAGACTTTTGGAAATCAAAATGAACGAATTCTTAGAGCTAAAGTAGGAGAGCAAAACCATGGAGGAATATCACCAGGCCTTTGCTCTTCTACTCAAATAATCACCACCTCTAGATGAAGAACAACTCATGGCCAAGTTCATTCGGGGAATGAACGAACCCTTGGACACACTGGTCAAAAATGCCAAGCCAGTGTCCATGGGGCTGAAGTAGTAAGAATGGCAAAGGATTTTGCCAAAGCCTTTGTAGTAAAGGTCCTGCCAAAGCCTGCACCCTCTAACTTTAAAAGATTCCAAGCCCAGGGAAGTACTTCAAACTTTCCACCCCCGAAGAGGCAGCAAGGCCCGAATCAGAATCAAGATGCAGGAAGATTCCGAAGTGAAGGTTCCCCCAGAATACTTTCTCAGGAGTCCCACCTCTTTTAAGAAATCAGAGGGATGAACTCAGAAGTGAAAACCGATGTTCTGGATGCCAAGGTTTTGGTCACCAACTGAAAGACTACCCGACTCCTACCATGTCAAGGGGACAAGGAAGCCAAGGACCCCGAGTTCAGAGACCAACGCCTTCATACCAGTCTAATCAGGGTCCGTCTCACCCAAGCCAGGGAAACCCTAGAAGAACTCCAGCTCAGTCATCATCTACCTCTGTCCAAAGTAACCTCAGAACTCCTTCCCAGAACTGGGGCAACCAAAGAGAAAGAGTTCCACCTCAGACTGCAGCAGCCAGAGCATCACAATTTCAGATGTAGTAGAAGAGGAAAGAGGGCATATCTTTGCTACAATTGAAAACTAAGGACCTAACCGTCAATTCTCAGTCATCCATACTCCAGCAGAATATCAGGGTAAGCCTTTTAAGCTTTTGATTGATTCAGGCAGTTCTCATTCATTCATTTCCCCTGGATGCTTGCGTAAGCTAGTCTTAGAACAGAAATTAGGGAAACCTATGCAAGTTGAATTGGCCAGTTTCACTCACCATGAGACAGATCTTATCCAGTTCAATTTAGATGGTAATGTAACCGACTATCAGTTCAAAGTCTTACCTCTGGGAGTTTTTTACAGGATCCTTGGAATGGATTGGCTCCACAAAAATCAAGCTGACATACACTGTCACAATGGAGCCGTTTTCCTTCCATGACCTTCACGGGAAAAAAGTTCAAGGAACTGGAGTTTCCGGATCCCCAGACCTTCAGTTAGTAAAAGCTTCTAGGTTGCTGAATGGACTTAGAAAGAAGTAGCAAATTTATGTTGTCAAAATGAAGCCAGTAGACTCAGAGCTTAAGGCTAAAGAACCAGAATGGTTAAATGAATTTTATGATCTATTCCCAGCAAAGCTAACTGAAATGCCTCCAATTCGAGAAGTAGATCATGTGATTGAATTGACCCCCGAAGCTCAGCCAGTATCCTTGCGCACGTACAAAATGCCAGTTCCTGAAGCCATCAAACTCAAGGAACAGCTTAGACAGCTGTTAGAACAAGGGTTTGTAAGACCCAGTGTTTCACCTTGGGGTGCACCAGTTCTCTTTCAGAAAAAGAAAGATGGAATGCTTAGACTCTGTGTGGACTATAGAGGTCTAAATCAACTGATAGTTAAGAATAAGTATCCTATCCCAAGAATTGATGAGCTCAATCTAGATCTGGGCTAAATAGAGCCCAGATCTCAAATCCGGGTATTACCAGATCAAGATCAATGATCAAGATATACCGAAAACAGCCATCAATACTTGCTATGGGCATTATGAATTTACTGTCATGCCGTTTGAATTAACTAATGCTCCAGCTACATTCAATCGCCTAATGCAGGACATCCTCAGAGAATACTTGGATGGTTTTGTTCTAGTTTTCTTTGATGACATTCTGATTTACTCAAAGAATGCAGCTGACCATGAGACTCATGTCCGAAAAGTTCTTGAGATTCTAAGGAAGCACCAACTCTTTGCCAAAAAGAGCAAATGCACTTTCTCTGCCGACCATGTTGAATACTTGGGCTTTCTGGTATCCAAAGATGAAACTTCTCTTGATTCTGCAAAAGTCCAAGCAGTCATAGATTGGCCTGAGACAGTGAAAGAAGTCAGAGGATTCTTGGGATTGACTGGTTGGTATAGAATTTTTATACCAAAGTATGCTCTCATAGCTTCCCCCTGACTAACCTTCTCAAAAAGAATACCCCATTTCAGTGGTCTGCCATGTGCCAGAGTGCTTTGGTAACCAGTCCCGTTTTGAAGCTGCCAGATCTCTCTACCCTTTGCGGTAGTAATTGATGCAAGTGGTTTTGCCCTGGGAGGTACACTCATGCAGGAAGGTCATGCAGTGGCCTATGAATCCTGAAAGCTCAGAACGCATGAGAGAAATTATGTTGTTCATGACCTGGAATTACTTTCAATAGTCTATGCCTTAAAGTTGTGGGGAGACATTACCTACTGGGAAAAAGATTCACTTTGACAGACCATCAGAGTTTAAAGTGGATCTTCACTCAGAAGGACCTCAACATGTGCCAAAGAAGGTGAATGCAAACCTTACAGGAGTTTGATTTTGAAATCAAGTACTGCTGCCCAGGCAAAGAAAATGTGGTAGGAGATAGTAGAAAAGCCTCCTTGCTTGCAATTACTGTAGTATCAAATCCTTTGATTATTGAAGCAAGAGAGAAGATCATGCAGGATAGATTCTTTGGCCCTATTGCTACCCTACTTATGCATGAAAGCAAAACTCCACAGGAGTTGAACAGAGTTCAAGGGTACAGCCTGGATGATGGCATTATGTATTATAATCACAGGCTATGCATTCCCAATGATGAGGGAACCAAGGATCAAATTCTGAATGAAGCCCATGATAGCCTTATAGCAGGACATCCAAGTTTCATCAAAACCTAAATACCTGGGAAGTTACATCCATTGGACATCCCCCAGATGAAGTGGGAATGTATCAGTATGGACTTTATTACTAGATTACCTTTAGTGCAATCAGGTTACAACTCCATTTTCGTGATAGTTGACAGACTAACCAAAGTTGCCCATCTGATCCTAGTAAAAGAAACCTACACTGCAGTGGATGTGGCCAGAGTGTTCCTCAAAGAAATCTTCAGATTGCATGGCCTACCCCCCTAAGAGAATAGTAAGTGATTGAGATCCCAAATTTACTTCAAGGTTCTGGACTGCATTTTTCGAAGCAGTGGGAAATTTCTTAGATCTCAGCACAGCTTATCACCCTGAGACCGATGGTCAAACTAAAAGGGTAAACCAAGTAATCGAAGATATACTTCGGTCATGCTGTGGGAGGGAACCCAAGAAGTGGCTAAGCTATCTGCACCTAGTCGAGTTCGCCTACAATGCTTCTTATCATCGAAGTATCAGGATGAGCCCTTTTAAAGCTCTGTATAGACAAGATTGCTTAACTCCATTAACTTGGTCCGACCCATTGACTAGGGTCGAGATGTCCACACAAATGCTTGACAACATGGAGCAACAGATGCAGTCAATTCGTAAAGATATTAAAGCTGCCCAAGATCGACAGAAGGAGTATGCAAATAAGATGAGGACAAACAAAAAGTTTGAAGAAACATATATGGTCATTAGAGTACGACCCAAAAGAAATTCTCTATCTCTTGGGAAGTACAAGAAGTTATCCCCCAAATATTGTGGGCCATATCTGATTAGAAAGAAAGTAGGTGAATTAGCCTACGAGCTTCTTCTGCCTCCTCATCTCAAAGTTCATAATGTATTTCATGTAAGCCTTCTAAAGAAATATGTGCCAAGCCCAAATCATGTACTTGATGATGAAATCCTAACCTCTTCAAACCCAAGGGCAGATGGAACTCCAACCTGAAGAAATTCTTGATGTTCGAGAAAAGATTCTTAGGAATAGAATTCTCAAAGAATTATTGGTAAAATGGAAGTTCTATCCTTTTGAAGATGCCACCTGGGAGAATGAAGCCGATCTGTTGCGAGATTACCCCCAGTTTGTGAGATGAGGGCATCTCACGTTTTTCAAGTGGGAGAGAATGTAAGATTCCTCCCCAGCCTCTCAAGATGTCCAGCACCTTCCCCTGTAATCAAATCCCTCTTCAGAAATTAAAAGATCTTGTTTCTACCAGTTTTGGCCTAGAGAGAGAAAATCTTCTAGAGAGTGGTAATTCAATTTTTAAATATTTTTGGATGGAAAAATATCTCTTCTTATTAAAATAAGTTCCCCCGAAACAGAAGTTCACAAAGATTTTCAGAAGGTGCATTGGAAATTAAGTATAATCTGTTCAAGAGGCATTATCCTAGGGGTCAAGATTTTTTTAAAATTTTAAATTAAGGTTCCTATGGACCAATAAGATTCATCCAAATGTAGGAAGGAGATAAACAGAAGAATAAAAGAAAAATCCTCCAAAAAATGAGTAAATACTTACATAAGATAAAGAGTTGACTAAGGACAAGGTTAATAGTTAAAAAAGAGAGATATTTAGATGAAATGATGCATTTTTGACACCTCAGTATGGGGGAATTCCCCTCATGAAGGAGGCAACTATTTCACATGTGTGGGAGAGTTTTAAACTCCCAAATAATGAGATATTTTTACCTCTCCTCTCTCCTGTTTCAACTAAATCCAAAAAGTAGACTAAATTGACCCAAAAATGGTCAAAAATTGACCAAACTGATCTGGAAAATTCTAGAATCAATGGGCTTGGTTAGAAGCTCACTTTTTCCTATAAATAGAAGCCTTCCCCTTTGTTGAAGAATAATAGTGTTTTTGCACTGTTACCCTACTTCTCCCAAGAGCCAAAAACTGTGAATTTACTCATAATTCATTAGTTTTTGACCTTCCCTCTTCTAAAGATTGGTGGTGGCCACTCTTGTTTCAAACAAGAGTAGAACCCTCAAACCATCAAGCCAAAGGAAAACTCTCAAATTCCTTCATAAGTTGGAGATTCGTCTCTTTTCTATTCATTTTATGGTTTTTTTTAATGATTTTTGTCTTCTCTAAATTGAATATGATGTTATGCTTCATTGAAAAAAGGCATTCCCCTCTCTTCTTTAGTAAATCCAACCATTCTTTATCCTAGATGAATGATTAATGGATAAAATCAAGTTTTTCATAATGTTTCTCTTTGATAAAGTAGAAAATGTTTATATTAGAATGATTTAACTACTCTTGGTGAACTTCTAATTAATTTTAGAGAGTTAAAAATTAAAAAATGGTTAGCCATACAAAGGAGGTTATGGCAAAATTTTTTTAAAATTGTGAAAAATAAGTTTTACTTTTTTATTCAAAAAGAGTAATTCCCATCGTATAGGTATTCTTAAAGTGTTATTTTTCATCCTAAGTATAGAAAAATGCATACTAAAAATATTTTATTAAAAAAATATTACTTTCTTTAGAATTAAATTATATGCATAGAAGGGAGCATATTGAAATTTTTATTTTGATTATAAAAGTGTTATTTTCATCATAAATGATTTTATTCATAAATAGATGCATAAAAGATTAAAAAATTTATTAAAAGAGTTATTTTCATCACATTAATGATGTGTATGCATAAAAGATTTTTTTAAATATTAAAAGTGTGATTCTCATCATAAATGATTTTTATGCATAAATGGATGCATAAAAGAAATTCTTTTATATTAAAAGAATGATTTTTATCTTAAATGATTTGTATGCATAAACATATGCATAAAAGATATTTTTGAATATTAAAAGTGTGATTTTCATCATAAATATTTTTTATGCATAAATGGATGCATAAAAGAAATTTTTTTATATTAAAAGAATGATTTTCATCATAAATGATTTGTATGCATAAACATATGCATAAAAGATATTTTTTTATATTAAAAGTGTGATTTTCATCATAAATGATTTTTATGCATAAATGGATGCATAAAAGAAATTCTTTTATATTAAAAGAGTGATTTTCATCATAAATGATTTGTATGCATAAACTCATGCATAAAAGATATGTTTTTAAATATTAAAAGTGTGATTTTCATCATAAATTATTTTTATGCATAAAAGAAATTCTTTTATATGAAAAGAATGCTTTTCATCATAAATGATTTGTATGCATAAACATATGCATAAAAGATATTTTTTATATTAAAAGTGTGATTTCCATTATAAATGAATTTTATGCATAAATGGATGTATAAAAGAAATTCTTTTATATTAAAAGAATGAATTTCATCATAAATGATTTGTATGCATAAACATATGCATAAAAGATATTCTTTTATATTAAAAGTGTGATTTTTATCATAAATGATTTTTATGCATAAACAGATGCACAAAAGAAATTCTTTCATATTAAAAGAGTGATTTTCATCATAAATGATTTTTATGATGATAAAAGTGTGACTTTCATCAGAATTAGATTTTATGCATAAATAGATGCATATAGAATTTTTATATTTAAATAAGGGTTCTCTTAATCCTCTGTTTAATTTCCGCAAAAATTGGAAAAACGAATAAGTAGATAATCTATGAGAAGAAATGCTACCGTTTCATATTCACTAAGATGGTAATGAGAAAATTCAATTAAACTATCGAAGTGGAAGATCGAGATAAATGATTATTTTATTCCTCATAGGAAATTCATGTTTTAGAAATCTATAAGCAAATATTCGACGGACGAAATTTAGGAAAAGGAGAAATTGAAATATTACCTTTCGAAAAAGATAGTTTAGGAAGAACCTTTTCAGAACCAAACTCTGATTCAAACTATTGACCAAGACCTAATTCCTTTGTCACTTTCAATCAATGACGACGTGCCCAGTTCAGGAAAAATGCACTCAAATCTCCCACGAATCTGAAACTAAGTTAAGAATTTTGATTTTGATTTAAGGATCAAGTTAACAAAATTCGAGGAATACTGTTTGGAATTCAGACCTGGATCTAGAAGTATTGGGATACGGATTTAAGCTTTATTCATGGTATTCAAACAAAAATCAAAACTGAAAACTTGCATAGAAACCATGTTTTCTTAAAGGACTGTCTTACGCCAGAATGGTGGAGGGAGCATTTGGCATATATGTTTATCTAAGGAAAGTTCAATTGCAACAGCTGGCGAGGAGTGTTCAAGGGACAGCTCACGCGGCAAAGACCTGCCCAGGTCTTCACCAGCCTGGGTATGGTGAAAAATGGTGTGCTTCCGGTACGATGGGCGAGGGCCGACGGAACGGTCCCTGAGTGAAGTACCAGGACACTTAAGGAGGATCCTGGAGGGTTCTGACTAGGCGATGCACGGGCTCGCAGTGCTTAGGACACCCATACGTATGTCGAGAAAGATATATATATGTATGTTGACAAAATGATTATTGTAATCTATTTACTCGATCTCATTTGCTGACCAGAGTGGTACTGTTTTTGTGAAACAAGGGATTAAATGAAAATTTTGAATTATGAAATCTGTGATCATATCTGTTTTGTTAATGGATTATTTTTATATTAAAGTTTTAAAGAGGAGTGTGTGCGTATCTATTTTCTAAAGCTAAAGTTAAGAAAGGCATTTCAATTATGGGTGGGTGAGTACTTGTTTGGTTCTACCGATTCCAGTGTGGCAGGGTGGTGGCTAACCCATGGGCCGGATGGGGTTAGGCTGGAATCAGTGGAGTTTTAATAATCAAACTGAAAAATCTTAGGATTACGCTAGGATTCGAGTAGCTAGTTAATTCCCTGATAAATTTTTCAATTAAGTGGATCAACGGCTATGCCTGATCTTGATTAGGAAAAAAATGTTAAAATTACTCAGATGATTAAATTATATCAATGATAGTTTCCTTCTATTTGGTTTATTCAAGTGAAGGATAGTTTAGTATTGATCTCGTTAGAAAAATTCGTTAGGAAAATTCAAAAAGGTGGAATCGTCCCTGCTTTCCGGGCATGGGAAATTTTCCCTGTTTTGGTTTTTGGAGTGACCACCAGCCTAGTCTCATGCCCAGACATTCGTGGGCGAGGCCCCGAGTGAGGAACCCTGCCCTGCGCATGAGGGGGCTGCTATCAGCTACTACCAGGAGTCCGGTGCACAGAGGGGGCAGAGGGATCTCACACAAGTAGAGGATATAGAGACAGCATATACTCCCTCTTAATGGTATTACTTAATGAGAAAAGATTAGAGCCACATCCTCACATAAATGCTTCACAAAGAAGATAGTAATGTGGATGCCAGCACACAATGACCTCCACATTGATACGATTAAAAAAGAAGGTATTGAGTAGGATGTTAACATAAAGATAAATCCTACATGAAGTATAGATTAGGAACTTAGCACAGAGTTAACTCCTACACAAGCAAGCATCACAAAGATCTTAATCATTAGTAGCTAAACATGCATTATAGAGGGCTTGACCAAGAGCTAAAACAACTCCTCACATAGAGAGAGCTTTCAATAAAGATGGCTCTGATACCATATTGGAGAATCAATAAGAATGAAAACCCTAATAAATGAACATATTAAGCCACATGATAACTCAAACTAGACACAAGATATGCATCTTTCTATGCATAGAAATTAAATTCAATGAAAATAACAGTTTTATAATAAAAAAATTTCCATTATGCATCTTTTTACACCTTTGTGGTGATGAATTTTGGACGTCAGCCAATCTCTTATGATTGCATCCTTGGTAGACCATTTATGAGAGAATAAAAAATGATTCATCATTGGGATACAGACCACATAGATCTACATTTGGAGAAAAGATCTTACATTTAAGATCAATCCACGCATGTAGAAAGTATGTCCAATGAGCGGTAGACCATTTGAAGAGGACTTTGTCACAACTACACGAATCACTGAAGTCCATCTGTGCCAAACATGCCATAAAACACTTGAAGATGAAAAGGAGAGTGAGGGGTGTGCACCTCTTCCACATTTAAAAGATTTGAGAATTAGATGCATATGCTTGCTACCCTAAACATCCTACCTAGATGCATTGGTATACAAGGTTTTCTACGGCAAATGGGAAAGAGATTACATCACTCTGCATGCTCAACTCAACGTACTTGCCTGATGTTGCCACCCAAGAGCATGAATAGGCTGTTAGAGCAAAGTTATTAGGGAGTAAAAGCTCTCGTAGAACACACAGGCCTGAGGGATTCACTAGGCTAGAACAATACATCTTCCTGGACTATTCCAATACTCATTGGCTAAAATATGTGGGTGCTATGGAAGCACATGACCATTTTAATGAAATGTGGCAAAAGAAGCTTGAAAACATCTCTCTTTTGGTCCACACTATTGTTCCACAGCCAATAGAACCCATTGAACCCAAACCAATCTCAGAAAAGCTTTTCCAATCAATGTGCAAGAGGCACACAACAAGAAGTTAGCACTTGTAGAAGAAGAAGCCAAATGCTCATTGATAAAGAAAGTGCTAAAGCGGAAGAGACAAGACAAGTGCCCAAGCACTTTAAGACCTTCTAGATGGCCAACCAATTTGTCCAATATGATTTGGATCAAAGGTTTAATAGTGGGAAACCTGGGACCTCATATGATGGTCCAGCCAAGGTTAAGGAAATAAACCGAGTAGGCCCAAGAGAAGACTCGAGGCTAAGAGAAGACTCAAGTAGGCCCAAGAGAAGACTCGAGGCTAATATTTATTGGAGAAGACCTTTCTAAGGAAGAAGAGACTGAGCTCATTGCTCTACTAACTGAATTCCATGATTTCTTTGCATGGAAGTACATAGATATGGAGGGTGTACCTCCAGAAGTGTTCCAGCACACCATTCCTATGGTTGAAGGAGCCAGGTAGGTCAAACAACAATCTTACCCAATCAATGAACCCTAAGTACTCCAAGATGGTCCACGAAGAGATCAAGAGACTCGTTGGTGCTGCCAGATTCATCTATGAAATCAAACATAGAGTGGGTATCACCTAAAGTGATAGTGCCGAAAAAGAACAGTAAAGTCAGAGTGTGCATCGACCTCAAGAAGGTCAATGCCGCTACCATCATCAAGGACCACTATCCCTTACCATTCACAAAACATTTGCTAGAATGAGTAGGTGGAAAGGCAGCCTACATCTTCCTCAATGGATTTTCTAGATACAATCATGTGTTGATCGATCCTAAGGACCAGCACAAAACTGCCTTTGCCACCACATGGGGTACCTATGCATACGGAGTCATGCCCTCTGGACTGACCGATGTCCTCAGAACCGTCCAATGCCTCATGTGTATGGCTTACAAGGAATATCTTCAAAAATTCCTTGAGGTCTTCATGGATGACCTTTGTGTCAATTCCTCTTGGAAAGGAGCACCTTGCATGTTTATGCAAAGTGTTAGAAAGGTGTAGGCTATATCACATCTCGTTGAACTGATTGAAATGCCAATTCCGGGTTTGGCATGGAGTGATCTTAGGACACATTATCTCCAAGCACGAAATTTCTACAGATTATGACAGTAAGGTGCGGCTCATCCTCCAGCTACCACCAACTTCAAGGGTGTCCAGCGTTTCATGGGACACGTCGGCTATTATTATCAACACTTTATTTTTATGTACGTTGATATTGCTTGACCCCTTTATGGACTCCTTATCGTTTTTGAGTGGACAAAAGAATGCCAAGCTTACACCATGCTCAAAAAAGCCTTGGCAAGCACTCCAATTCTCAGGTCCCCAAACTGGGATCTTATCTTCCATGTCCACATTGATTCCTCAACATTTGCTATCGGCGTCCTGGCCCACCAACCAGGAGAACATAGAGATGGATTTTCCCATCAGTTTTTCCAGTCTCGTCAACTCAATGAATCTGAGAGGAATTACACCACGACTGAGAGAGAGGGATTAGCCATGGTTCACACTGTTAAGAAGTTTTACCATTATCTTTTGGCGACCAAGTTTATTTTTTTCATAGACCCTCAAGCCTTTTGTACCTGGTAAATAAGCCATGTGCATGACAGGTATTATCACCAGGTGGCTTCTTAGCATGTTCTTGCAAACCACATGTCAAGGATCCCAATGGTGAACAGCCGGTGGGATTAGATGACAATTTACCAGATGCTGCCTTATTCCAACCATGTTTGATTCTTGAATGGGGTGAGGAAGTGGCTCACGTTTTACCCAATGACTTACCTGTTTATCCCCTCATCAGTGAGAGGACCGCACTCATCTTGCTTAATAAAAAAAGTGGCCCCCTACCAACTAGTTCATTGCGGGTCCCAACTCTACAAGCAAGGAGAAGATAGAATCCTATGACGTTGTGTCCAGGAAGACAAGTATGTCTTCCTCCTTGAATAGGCTCACTCTGCCTATGCTGGGGGGCACTTTATAGTAGATATCACTACTTGTAAGGTCCTCACACAGCTGGGTTATGGTGGCCCACTCTAATGGTTGACGCTCCTAAGTACATCAAACGATGTGATGAGTGCCAGTGCACAACAATTCCTCGCTTCAAAGATCACATATCCCTAAGCCTCGTCATGTCCTTACAACCATTTGAGAAATGAGGTATAGATTTCATCAGACCTATTAGCCTAGTGGCCAAATACATTCAATCACGTTATAGAATTGTTGCTATGGACTATTGAACCAAGTGGGTAGAAGCTCGTGCAACCCGCAAGGCTGATGCTCGATCGACGGCTAAATTTCTTTATGAGTCAGTGGATCACATGCTTCGGTTTCCCTCTCATTAATGAGGTAATCCAATTACTCTTGCAAGAGTTCCTTGTCACCCACAAAAATTCCTCCCCATATTACCCACAAGCAAATGGCCAAGCTGAAAGCACAAATAAAATCTTGTGTGCCATTATGACCAAAACCATGAGGTCAGCCGGAAACGACTAGGAAAAAAAGTTGCCAGCTGCACTTTGGGCTTATCAAACTTCATACAAGGCAGCACAACCAATGCTACCCCTTTCAGGTTAACCTATATTACTGAAGCGGTCATGCCCACGGAGTTCTTTGTCCCTAGTTTGTGTGTCACGGTGCAAGAAAAACTCACCAAAAATTCTCTAGGTTGTCACCTATTCAAGCTAGAAAAGCTTGACGAAACACGCCTTTTAGCTATATACAATATAATTTGAAGGCGTAAACAATGGTTTGACGATCAACTTATGGACAAACAGATGAATGAGGGTGACGCTCAAGCTCATAGGGTTAGGAACATTCCTAGTCTCTAAGATAACACCACAAGGTGCAATGCACATTGAAACACTTCATGGTGTGGAGATGGCTGGTTACTTCAATGGTAGCAAACTCAAATGCTACTATGGCCCTCTGACTGAGGCCACCCTAAAAGCCATCCATGATTTAAAAAACAGTGAATGAAGGGCCATGAGGATATGAAATGAGCCCCTAGAAAGTGGCCAAAGCAAGGCAAGCCAAGCTTAGGCAGAGACATATCATGGTCAATATGGCCCAAGTGGTTGACTTAGAAGAAGAAGATTAGGAGGTGAATCCACCAGCCCGCCGGTGGTGGTTAGGAATGACCACCCCTATAAGATTTGCCAAAAAATTAGTTCTTGTCAATATAGGGGCTAGTTACAATTTGATGTCATATGAAACATGGCATTCCCTTGGGGGAACCTACACTCAAAGAGGCCCTGCCATTGTCACAACAATGGCCTCACAGCATGTTCATTGCATAGGCATAGTTACACTCTTATTCCACATTGGAAATATTCCCTTGGAAGGCAAGTTTTATGTGATGCCTATAGGAACAATGCGTGAAGAGATCCTCTTGGGCAAGGGGTGAATGGGACATAACTGATACAACATCGATGGGGATGCACAGATGACGACCTTGAAATTGGCTTTTGGCCAAGTTATTGTTCTCATGACGGATGAAGAGCCAGTTTTCGTTGCTTCCCCATGCCAAGCACTCCCCACTACACCACCCACAGTCATCCTATCACCTCACCCTATATTAGTCCATCCCCCCAAAGAAGAGGCTGCTAATCATGCCTGTAAGATTCCTCCCTAGCCTTCGAGGTATGCAGGAGTAAGAACCTCCCTTTCTGATCTTATAATTTATTCCCTCTCTAAATAAAAGAAAGATTTCGTTTAAAAAAGGAAGACCCTTTCCCTAGGATACTTCTCAGGAGAGTCAAGCATGTCTTAAGGATTCAGAACAATGAGTTCAGAAGTGAAAATCGGTGTTTTGGATACCAAGGTTTTGGTTTTCATTCGAGTACGGCCCAAAAGAATTCCTTTATCTCTTGGGAAGTATAAGAAGTTATTCCCCAGATATTGTAAGCCTTATACCTGAATTCAATGAAAGTAGGTGACTTAGCCTACAAGCTTCTTTTATCTCCTCATCTCAAAGTTCTTAATGTATTTCATAGAAATATGTGCCAAACCCAAATCATGGAAAGACGGTAAAACTTCAGTGACAAGATACCGTTGGCTTCTAAGTTACGCTGGTTCCTTCCTTTATATAAGTCGTAACTTTTACCTGTCGCTCACAGTAATCTTACTTCCATCGATCTCCCTTCTTCTTAATCTCCTTCATGGCTTGGCAACAGGAATTAGTTTTATCCATCATGATTTCTCACCTTCAAGACGCAAGCGAGTCTGTGAAGAAAGATTTTACAGAACAGTATGAGCGCTCACTTTTTCCTCACCTAGGAACTTCTGTAGCTCAGACGAAATGGCCGACCTATCAAGACATAACTAGGGTAACACCCTGGGGTCAGCAGCACTTTCGTAACAATGTCCGCTTGGCCATGGTTATTGAAGCTTTGGGTTTGGGTCCCCGATACTACTGCGTCATGAGATCAAGACATCCCCTGTAATCAATCCCTCTTCAGAAATATAAAAGACTTGTTTCTAACTGTTTTAACTTAGAGAGAAAAAATATTCTAGAGAGAGAATATTCAGATTTTTAATATTTTTGGATAGAAAATTATCTCATCTTATTAAAATAAGTTTCCCTGAAACAGAAATTCAAAAAGAACTTTCCAATGTGCAATTGGAATTAATTGGAAATGGGTATAAAGGACCTTAGCCTAAGGGTCTAGATTTTCAAAAAAATTTGGATTATGGTCCAATTAAGGTTCCTATGGGCCAATAGCATCAATCCATGTGTAGGGAGGAGATAAATCCAATTTGTAAAAGAAGATACCCAAAAATGAGTAAATGCTCACATAAGATGAAGAGTTGAAAATGTACAAGGTTTATTAGTAAAAAACTATGAGCAATATTAAAAATATGAGATATTTTGGGTATCCAAAAATGAGTAAATGCTCACATAAGATGAAGAGTTGAAAATGTACAAGGTTTATGAGTAAAATACTATGAACAATATTAAAAATATGAGAGTTCGATATAGGATTATTTTATTATAAAAGTGTTACTTTTATCACAATTGAATTTCATGCATAGAGGTATGCATAAAAGATGATTATTTTATTATAAAAGTGTTACTTTTATCATATTTGAATTTCATGCATAGAGGTATGCATAAAAGATGATTATTTTATTATAAAAGTGTTACTTTTGTCACAATTGAATTTCATGCATAGAGGTGTGCATAAAAGATGATTATTTCATGCATAGAGGTATGCATAAGAGATAAATATTTTATTATAAAAGAGTTACTTTTAGCATAATTGAATTTCATGCATAGAGGTATGCATAAGAGATGAATATTTTATTATAAAAGTGTTACTTTTAGCATAATTGAATTGCATGCATAGAGGTATGCATAAGAGATTAATATTTTATTATAAAAGTATTACTTTTAGCATAATTGAATTTCATGCATAGAGGTATGCATAAAAGATGATTATTTTATTATAAAAGTGTTACTTTTAACATAATTGAATTTCATGCATAGAGGTATGCATAAAAGATATGGGAAGTGATAAGATGTGATAAGATGCATATGAGATGAGTTAGGATGTGATAAGATGAGTTAAGAAGTGATAGGATGTGTATGGGATGAGGTAAGAAGTGTATGTGATGGGATAAGATGTATATGGGTTGTGATAGGGTGAGAATATGGATGTGAATGTGGATGGGTATGTATGGATGTATGCATGTAGATTTGGATGCATGAATGTGGATGTATGGATGTGAATGTGGATGTGGATGCATGGATGTAAATGTGGATGTGTATGTATGGATGTATGCATGTAGATGTGGATGTATGGATGTGAATGAGGATGTGGATGTAGATGCATGGATGTAGATGTGGATGTATGCATGTAGATGTAGATGTATGGATGTGAATGTGAATGTGGATGTGGATGTATGTATGGAGATATGGATGTATGCATGTGGATGTGGATGTATAGATGTGTATGTATGAATGTGGATATGGGATGTGGATATATAAATGAGGATGTGAAAATGGAGGTAAGCATGTAGATGTGGATGTATGGATGTGTATGTATGAATGTGGATATGGGATGTGGATGTATAAATGAGGATGTGAAAATGGAGGTAAGCATGTAGATGTGGATGTATGGATGTGAACGTGGATGTGGATGTGGATGTATGGATGTGGATATGGATTTAAATATATGATATGTGATGTGAAGGAATCTGCAGTGAAGAGATGGAAAATGATGTGATTGGATGAGTACACTTATAAATGGAATGTGGAATAAGTAATGTGGATTAATGACGGATAATGTGGAAAAATGAGAGTTAATATAGAAATTGTATTTGTAAATTGTTTGTAAATGCTGTTTGTAAATGATTGTTTTATGTCAAGAATGCTGGGGAAGCATTTTGAGCATCTTGTGATTAAGGTCGTGATGATAAAGTTGCAACTGCTGACGGAGAGTCAATGGAGGACGTCTCGCGTAGCAAGGTCGACCGAGGTCTTGACCAGCCTCGGTTCGATTAAAATGGTGAGCTTCCGGTACGGTGGATGAGGGGCCAAGGAAGCGGCCTATAAGTGAAGCGCTAGGTCACCTACGAAGGATCCTAGAGGGTGCTGACCATATGGTGCTCGGGCTCTGGGTCGCCTAGGATACCCACGCGTGCGTCGTGGAAGATATTGGAACAAGGAATAAGAGTTGTTTTCTGAAACCGGGCATGGATCTGGTTGATTGACCTTGCTAGTCCTCAACGGATGAGTCCATGGCTCTTTTATATGGATCTGTGGGTTGATCTTGCTGATCTTCCACGGAGATTCCATTCTGTTATATGAATATATTGCCGGTTACTATGAGCTAGGAACTATGGAAAAGGCCCCTAAGCCTTGAACAGGTGGTGAGCGTTCTGGTTGCCAATGATGCCATAAGTATACCGATGAATGAATGACTGGAAATAAGGATTCAACTAGAGACTATGAGAATGGTCATCAGTGACACAATGGTTTCATTTAAGGATTGTTTTAAAGTTAGCTGATGCTAAGAAAAAAGGCAATTTCATATTGGGTGTGTAAGTGGTGTGACTAGTTTATGAACTTCCGGCTAGGGGGCCTTGGAACTCTTTTCCTTGGTACCCGGGACAAAACCTAATCAAATTCTTAATTGGATCCCATCACTACAGTGATTGGGAGGTTGGCTAACCCATGGGACTGGATGGGGTCAGGCTAGTGGACTGATGGATCCGTAAATCGAGACTCAATTTCTGATTACAATAGATAAAGTAGATCCCGGATAGTAATTGTTCTATGGATAGGAATCAACGGTTGTGCCTCTTAATGGGGGAAAAAAGCGTTGATCCCAATGATCCAAGTGCAAGTTTCTTCCTTGATCTGACCGAGTATCTTTATAGGTGCAGTCGGCGGATCAGCTTGATCAGTAATGGTCTTGACTACGTTAGAGTAAAGAGTTATCCTGGTGGAATCGCCCGTGCTTTCCGAGTGAAGGAAGTTTTTTCCGTATTTGGTTTTGGAAAAACCGACAGATTAGTCTCTTGTCCGGATATCCGTGGTGGGCGAGGCCCCGACTGTGAGATCCCTGTTCCCACCGAGCAACAGATTCGGGGTACTAGCAGCGGAAGCAGCACTTCTCGCATGGGACAGGGGTCCCACACTCGGGGCCTCGCCCACGGATATCCGGACAAGAGACTAATCTGTCGGTTTTACCAAAACCAAACCCGGAAAAAACTTCCTTCACCCGGAAAGCACGGGCGATTCCACCAGGATAACTCTTTACTCTAACGTAGTCAAGACCATTACTGATCAAGCTTATCCGTCGACTGCACCTATAAAGATACTCGGTCAGATCAAGGAAGAAACTTGCACTTGGATCATTGGGATCAACGCTTTTTTCCCCCATTAAGAGGCACAGCCGTTGATTCCTATCCATAGAACAATTACTATCCGGGATTTACTTTATCTATCGTAATCAAAAATTGAGTCTCGATTTACGGATCCATCAGTCCAGCCTAACCCCATCCAGTCCCATGGCTTAGCCAACCTCCCAACCACTGCTGTAGTGATGGGATCCAATTAAGAATTTGATTAGGTTTTGTCCCGGGTACCAAGGAAAAGAGTTCCAAGGCCCCCTAGCCGGAAGTTCATGCAAACATAAAACTAGTCACACCACTTACACACCCAATATGAAATTGCCTTTTTCTTAGCATCAGCTAACTTTAAAACAATCCTTTAATGAAACCATTATGTCACCGATGACCATTCTCATAGTCTCTGGTTGAATCCTTATTTCCAGTCATTCATTCATCGGTATACTTATGGCATCATTGGCAACCAGAACGCTCACCACCTGTTCACTCAGGGGCCTTTTCCATAGTTCCTAGCTCATAGAAACCGGCAATATATTCATATAACAGAATGGAATCTTCGTGGAAGATCAGCAAGATCAACCCACAGATCCATATAAAAGAGCCATGGACTCATCCGTTGAGGACCAGCAAGGTCAATCAACCAGATCCATGCCCGGTTTCAGAAAACAACTCTTATTCCTTGTTCCAATATCTTCCACGACGCACACGTGGGTATCCTAGGCGACCCAGAGCCCGAGCACCGTATGGTTAGCACCCTCTAGGATCCTTCACAGGTGACCTAGCGCTTCACTCATAGGCCGCTTCCTTGGCCCCTCATCCACCGTACCGGAAGCTCACCATTTTAATCAAACCGAGGCTGGTCAAGACCTCGGTCGACCTTACTACGCGAGACGTCCTCCATTGACTCTCCGTCAGCAGTTGCAACTTTATCATCACGACCTTAATCACAAGACGCTCAAAATGCTTCCCCAGCATTCTTGACATAAAACAGTCATTTACAAACAGTTTACAAATACAATTTCTATATTAACTCTCATTTTTCCACATTATCCCTCATTAATCCACATTACTTATTCCACATTCCATTTATAAGTGTACTCATCCAATCACATCATTTTCCATCTCTTCACTTCAGATTCCTTCACATCACATATCATATATTTACATCCATTTATCATATATTTACATCCATATCCACATCCATACATCCACATCCACATCCACATTCACATCCATACATCCACATCTACATGCTTACCTCCATTTTCACATCCTCATTTATACATCCACATCCCATTCCACATTCATACATACACATCCATATCCACATCCACATGCATACATCCACTATCACGTCCTCATTCATACATCCACATCCACATACATACATACATCCACATCCACATTCTCATTCACATCTATACATCCACATCTACATCCACATTCACATCCATACATCTACATCTACATGCATACATCCACATCTCCATGCATACATCCACATCCACATTCACATTCACATCCATACATCTACATCTACATGCATACATTCACATCTACATCCATGCATCTACATCCACATCCTCATTCACATCCATACATCCACATTCACATTCACATCTACATGCATACATCCATACATACACATCCACATTTACATCCATGCATCCACATCCACATCCTCATTCACATCCATACATCCACATTCATGCATCCACATCTACATGCATACATCCATACATACCCATCCACATTCACATCCATATTCTCACCCTATCACAACCCATATACATCTTATCCCATCACATACACTTCTTACCTCATCCCATACACATCCTATCACTTCTTAACTTATCTTATCACATCCTAACTCATCTCATATGCATCTTATCACATCTTATCACTTCCCATATCTTTTATGCATACCTCTATGCATGAAATTCAATTATGTTAAAAGTAACACTTTTATAATAAAATAATCATCTTTTATGCATACCTCTATGCATGAAATTCAATTATGCTAAAAGTAACACTTTTATAATAAAATATTCATCTCTTATGCATACCTCTATGCATGCAATTCAATTATGCTAAAAGTAACACTTTTATAATAAAATATTCATGTCTTACGCATACCTCTATGCATGAAATTCAATTATCCTAAAAGTAACTCTTTTATAATAAAATATTTATCTCTTATGCATACCTCTATGCATGAAATAATCATCTTTTATGCATACCTCTATGCATGAAATTCAATTGTGACAAAAGTAACACTTTTATAATAAAATAATCATCTTTTATGCATACCTCTATGCATGAAATTCAAATATGATAAAAGTAACACTTTTATATTTAAATAATAATCTTTTATGCATACCTCTATACATGAAATCTAATTATGATAAAAGTAACACTTTTATGTGAAAATAATAATCTTTTATGCATACCTCTATGCATGAAAATCAATTATGCATAATATAAAAATCAATTTCTCTATGATTACAATGAATATCTTTCAATTAATCTAGGATGATAATTCCTAGAATATGGTAGGAAGTCCTCTTTTCATGCTTTGAATGAAATTATTTTATGCGTAATTTTTATAAAAATTTTGCCATAGCTCCACTGCTATGTGATAAATCTCATTTTTTCTAAGGGATAAATCTTATCATTAAGGAAATAATTAGAATGATCCCTAATTGGATCAATAATCCATAATGGATTGAATCATCAATATTCATGAAATACATAAACTAAAAGCATAGAAAAAAGCCATTAATTTGGCCTCAAGCATAGATTAATCTTGGATTAAGAAAAAGCTTTATGAAAAGCTTCATTTGGATTGAGAATGGATCATGAGTATGACCATTTCTTGAGTGAGAGAGAGAAATTACGTAAAAACCATTTGAATTAAGCATAAATGGAAATTTATGTAATTCTTAACTATCATTAATCAATTAACTATCATTAATTCTTAACTATCATTAATCAATTAACTTCAATAGCATTCATCAAATTATGTAACTCTTCACTACCATTCATCAATTAACTTCAATAACATTCAAAAACCCTTCCAATTAAGCTTCTCAAGCTTGAGAGGGGTTGAGAAGAGAGAAACATTGAGAAATTATAGAAAATGATCAAAATTCACTAATTACCTTACAAATTGCTTGATTCTTTGTTCACGGTAGAGGCCCCCAACCAATCAATTGGTTAAGTATGTTGATGGAGCCACCAATGGGGATTGAAGAAAGAGGAAAGCTCCAAAAACTAGTGAATTATTAATGAATTCACAGTTCTTGGCTTAGGTGGAGTAGAGTAACGATGCATAAACACTATATATTTTTCAATAAGGAGAGGCTTCTATTTATAGGAAAAATTGAGCTCCTAACCAAACAAATTGATTCTAGAATTTTCCAAATCAGTTTGGTCAATTTTTGACCATTTTTAGGTCAATTAAGCTAACTTTTTGGAACTAGACTTAAATGAGGAGAGAGGAGAGATGAAATATCTCAATTTTTATGAGTTTAAAACTCATTCAAGCATGTGAAATATGCACCTTCTTTAAAGAACTCCCCTTCCTTACATATGTGTCAAAATGGAATCATTATACCCAAATATCTCATATTTTTAATATTGCTCATAGTTTTTTACTAATAAACCTTGTACATTTTCAACTCTTCATCTTATGTGAAATATGCACCTCCTTTAAAGAACTCCCCTTCCTTACATATGTGTCAAAATGGAATCATTATACCCAAAATATCTCATATTTTTAATATTGCTCATAGTTTTTTACTAATAAACCTTGTACATTTTCAACTCTTCATCTTATGTGAGCATTTACTCATTTTTGGATACCCAAAATATCTCATATTTTTAATATTGCTCATAGTTTTTTACTAATAAACCTTGTACATTTTCAACTCTTCATCTTATGTGAGCATTTACTCATTTTTGGGTATCTTCTTTTAAAAATTGGATTTATCTCCTCCCTACACATGGATTGATACTATTGGCCCATAGGAACCTTAATTGGACCATAATCCAAAAATTTCTGAAAATCTAGACCTTTAGGCTAAGGTCCTTTATACCCATTTCCAATTAATTCCAATTGCACATTGGAAAGTTCTTTTTGAATTTCTGTTTCAGGGAAACTTATTTTAATAAGATGAGATAATTTTCTATCCAAAAATATTAAAAATCTGAATATTCTCTCTCTAGAATATTTTCTCTCTCTAAGTTAAAACAGTTAGAAACAAGTCTTTTATATTTCTGAAGAGGGATTGATTACAGGGGAAGATGCTGGACATTTTGAGAGGCTGGGGAGGAATCTTACATTCTCTCCCACTTGAAAAACGCGAGATGCCCTCATCTCGCAAACTGGGGGTAATTTCGCAAGATGCACAAGTATGAGACTGAGAGAGAATTTTTAATTAAGATTAACGACCAATTAAAAAAGTCTCAAAGAGAGTAAGGGTCAAGACAAGAACAAGATTTAAACTTTATTCATTCTTGGAACATATACAGTAAAGATAGAAGAACTCTTTACACTTCCATAAGCCCGTCCATCATATGATCACAAAAGCAGCACTCACAAGCTGCGCACGTATAAGGTAACTCATCTATGGGAATAATTCTGTTGGTTATTGCCGCACCTATCTCAGTGGTATGAGGTGATGGGTAATTTCGCAAGATGCACAAGTATGAGACTGAGAGAGAATTTTTAATTAAGATTAACGACCAATTAAAAAAGTCTCAAAGAGAGTAAGGGTCAAGACAAGAACAAGATTTAAACTTTATTCATTCTTGGAACATATACAGTAAAGATAGAAGAACTCTTTACACTTCCATAAGCCCGTCCATCATATGATCACAAAAGCAGCACTCACAAGCTGCACACGTATAAGGTAACTCATCTATGGGAATAATTCTGTTGGTTATTGCCGCACTTATCTCAGTGGTATGAGGTGATCTAACAAAAGGACCTCTGAGAGGCAAGCCAAAAACGGGGTAAAGACATATCTTCTGATGAGGAAGAAAACACGCCAGTAAGAAGACCCGCTCAGAAAACCCAAGACGTCTTGATCTCATGACGCAGTAGTATCGAGGACCCAAACCCAAAGCTTCAATAACCATGGCCAAGCGGACATTGTTACGAAAGTGCTGCTGACCCCAGGGTGTTACCCTAGTTATGTCTTGATAGGTCCGCCATTTGGTCTGAGCTACGGAAGTTCCTAGGTGAGGAAAAAGTGAGCTGTTGAGATTCAAGCTCGATGTCAGTGTGAGCCAGCTATGCTATGTGCTGGCAGATTAGGTAGGAACATGTGTGAGACATAAATGACCGCGTGTCCAGCTGGTCATAGTGTGTGGACATTAGCTAGGGTTAGTAGAGTGTGGACACAACTCATTGTGTGTTGTGTGGATTATGGATTAGTGCATTATGCTTTGTGTGAGAGTGGACATGGCTTCCCTCTATGGTTAGGGTTTGTAATATACATTAGGGTTTGCTCCTGTGTGTGTGTCTCCTCCTCCTCTACCGTTCTTTCAACATGGTATCAGAGCCTTGTGCTGTTTATTAGGGTTTATGAGTGAGTGAGTGAAGAGGGAAAAGAAGAAGCTGTGAAGAGAAGCTGTGAAGTTTGCCATTGGAGCTGTGAAGCTTGGAGCACACCAAATACTATCAGATCTGAAAGCTTGGCCTACCGGGTAAGGTCCTCTAAACATCCTTGAGCAGATTGCAGGTGAAATAAGCAAAAGCAAAGCAAAATAGAGCAAATCAAAGCAAAGCAAAATTCTGGTTTTTGAAGCTTTCCATTAAAGCTTGGGAACATTGATGTATGGTGGAAATACATGTAAATCTGGCAAAGCAAACATGTATCTGACAATGAGAGATGTAATGGCAACTCTTATGCAAGCCCTATTGTGATTTTGGAGCATTTTGGAAGCATTTGAATGTGTGAAAATTCTGGTTTTTTGAGCTCTTACAAAACAGAAAAGAGGAAGCCCAAAATTGATGCATTTGAAGTGAGATTTTGGCAAAAATTGAACCATTGGTGGATTGCACATGTACCTAGGTGTGTTGGGCACCTATAACCATCATCAAAAAACTTTATAAACACTCCCAAATCCTCTAATTGCAGGCGGCGCAGCTCAACTAGTGAAAACAGAGCAGTTTTCTGGTTTTTTGCCTACGAGAAGATTGATTTCTCACTTGGTGCTTGATATATTCCACAAATTCCTTAGCAATTGGATGCTTTACATCTTGGAGAAGAGGGCTATGTGATTTGTTTGGTCAATGATGCCTAATTGAGCTGGGAATGAGCTGATTAAAACAGGCTGTCCACTGGTTGCAGAGAAACAAAGCATTTTAATTGAGCAATTAATCTTTGGTGTTTTACAATTGGACAAATTCCTCTTACATGGAGTTGATGGACACTATTGCTAAGCCAATGAATGCCTGGTTGCTCAATTTGGTCAAATATTAAAGAAATTAGAGCCAAATCATTACTGGTTTTTCTGGTTTTTCCAAAAACAGAAAAAGGGGTTTTCGAAAATTGATAATTACACATGTCAGATGGAGTCGATACTCAACATTGAGGTTCATTAGGTGTCAACGCAAGTTGCCTAGACTTGATTGCACCATTACATTGCGATTTGGAGCCTTGGAAGGCGTGTCAAGGTATCCCGCACTGCGTGAGTCAGTTCATCTTGGATGATTACAGGTTGATTTCCTACATCAAATTTGGAGTTTGTTGGCTACCTTGGAGTATCTGGAACATTCATTGGAGTGTGGTTGAGCTGAGGAAGGCTCATTTACATATTTGAAGTGTGCGGAAGGTGTATGCATTGAGCAACATGTCGGACAATCCAGTTCAGATTGTTGGTGAAAAGCTGGATAGGAAGAACTTCCAGGCATGGAAGTACAGGATAAAGAGTTTCTTGAAAGGGAAAGGATTTTGGAATCTCATTACAGGTGCTGAGCCAGAGCCTGAGCTACCTCGGCAACCTACACAGCAGCAGCTTATTGCTCATAAGCAATGGTCAGAGAGAGCATTCAAAGTGCTGCATTATTTGTCTATATGCATTTCTGATGCTATGCTCATACACATTCAGGATGCTGAGAATCCCAAAGATGCATGGGATACCTTGGTCAAGATGTTTGATACAGATACGAGTGCTCGCAAGTCTCAGTTGTGAAAAGGAATAAAAGGAGCATACATGATTATGTGCAAGAAATCAAGAAGTTTGCAGATGCATTGGCCACAATAAATGCCCCCATGCCTGATGATGATTTGGTGGATATTACCTTGCGTGGTCTTGGCAAGGAATACAAATCTTTTGATACATCTATCTCAGTGAGAAGTACAGGTTTACCCGACTTCGATGAGTTGGTTTCACTCTTATTGGTTGAGGAAATCAAGCTCAGTGATTCATTTCTGGATGCATCTACTAGCCATGATGATGGCAGAAATCAGGCTTTCTACTCGCAGAGAGGCTTTAGAGGCAGGGGGAGATTCGCATCACGTGGACGTGGTGGTAATGGTCGTGGATGGCAGGATAGACCTCCACAACAGAATTTTCAGCCTTCTTATGGTGCTCGAGGTGGTCGTGGTTATGCACCTCAAAGAGGCAGAGGTAACCCCCGTGGACGAGGACGTTGGCAAGGCCAACAAAATTCTATGCAAGATGTGGAATGCCATTATTGTGGCAAATATGGTCATATGGCGAGAGATTGCTTTCGCAAACAGAATGATTTGAGAGGGGGAAGAGCACAACGTGGTGGTCATTATGGTGGAAACTATGCACAACATGGTGGTAACTATGCATCAAGTAGCAATGATGGAACTGCAAATCATTTGTTTGCCATGAAGCATGTTGTGGGTTCTATGACAACAAATGTTGAGAATGATGATACATGGTATATGGACTCAGGAGCATCAAATCATATGACATGCCATGGTGAATGGTTTGAGCACATGAAGCCAATGGATGTCAAAGGCTATGTGGAAACAGGTGATGATACCCAGCATGTCATTACACATGTTGGAAGTGTACCATTGGTCATGCATAATGGTCAGACAAAGTCTATGTCAGATGTGCTGTATGTGCCTTCAATCACTAAAAGCTTGGCCTCAGTTGGTCAAATGGTAGAACAGGGATTACAGGTTAGATTCAATGAGCATGGATGCTTCGTTGAAGACTTCAAACATGGATGTAGAGTGATTGCTAAAGGCAAGAAAGAAGGAAGACTGTTTAAGCTGGATGCTGGAATTCCAGAGCTAAAATCAGCCATGTTCTCAAAGAGCAGGAATGTGGTACAGGACATTGATATGTGGCACAAGAGGATTGGCCATGTAAATATACAGAGATTAAAGAACATGCAAACAAGAGGCATTGTCAATGGATTGCCTAGGTTCAAATATGATGGGCATATGCATGTTTGTGAAGCCTGTCAGTTTGGGAAGCAGGCAAGGTTGAGGTTTCCTAGAGAAGGAAATATGAGTAACAGGCCACTTGAGATAGTACACAGTGATGTATGGGGTCCTGCACAAAACCCATCTATCAAAGGCAGTTTATACTATGTTACATTCATAGATGATTTCAGTAGGATGACATGGATATACTTTCTGAAAGAGAAGAGTGAAGTGTTGGAAAAATTCATGGATTTCAAAGCTTTTGCAGAAAAGCAGTATGGCTGTTGGATTAAATGTCTGAGGACAGATGGAGGTGGTGAATACACCTCAAAAGCTTTTGAGCATTTCTTGAGGAAGCATGGAATAAGGAGACAGCTGACTTGCAGGTATACACCTCAGCAGAATGGTGTGGCTGAGAGAAAGAATAGAGTCATATGTGAAGTGGCAAGGGCAATGCTCAGAATGAAAAGAGCATGCCAGATTACTATTGGGTAGAAGCATGTGCTACTGCAGTATATATATTGAACAAAACACCTACAGCAGCCATTCATGGAAGCACGCCAGAGATGCGGCTCACAGGTTACAGGCCAGACATTGGACATCTTAAAGTTTTTGGATGCATAGCTTATGTGCATGTGCCTGATGAAAGAAGAAGGAAGTTGGATCCTAAAGCAGAGAAATGTGTATTTGTTGGATATGCACAGGATCGAAAGGCCTACAAGTGTTATAATCCACAAACTAGACAAGTGGTCATCTCACGTGATGTGGTGTTTGATGAGCTTGCTAGTTGGTACAAGGCAAAAGATGAAGGTGTTATTGAGTCACTTGAGGCTGATGTGTTTGTGAACTTGCCATCACAAGCAAGTTCTAGTTCTACTACTATGTCTGGGCCAGCAACAGAAGCTGAGAGCAGCAGTGTACGTCCATGGTCAGGACGTTTGAGGCATGAGAGTGTAAGCACTGGGAGTAGTGCTATGGATAAAGGCAAAAAGAAAGTCGAAGGAATTGGAATCACAGGATATGAGTCATCTAGTTCTGAGAGTTTGGATGAGGAGCTTGGCATACCTGTTTTACGCACACCTGGTGCTAGGCAGGACAGATATGTGCCACCACATGCTAGAGTTACAGGTGTACAGAGTGACCCGCAGGCATTGCGGAGATCCCAGAGAGTCAAATATCCTGTTGTTGACAGATTGACATATAGAGATTTTGCTATGCACTATGCATACATGACATCTATGGTGAAGCATGTGGAACCTACATGCTATACAGAGGCTATTGGAGAGCATGTATGGGAAAAAGCAATGGATGTTGAGATGGACGCATTGGTCCATAATGATACATGAGACTTGGTTGCACTACCAAAGGACAAGAATGTTATTGGATGTAAATGGGTTTACAAAGTGAAGTGCAAATCTGATGGTTCGATTGAAAGACATAAGGCAAGATTGGTAGCAAAGGGTTATGCACAGACCCAAGGATTGGATTATGATGAGACGTTTAGTCCAGTGGCTAAGATGGGCACAGTGAGAGCAGTCATTGCTATGGCTACAGCTAATGGCTGGGAAATGCATCAGATGGATGTCAAGAATGCATTTCTGAATGGAGATCTACACGAGGAAGTATACATGGCACAGCCAGAAGGGTATGTACACCCTAGATATCCCACTCACGTATGCAGGTTGAAAAAGGCATTGTATGGTCTAAAGAAAGCACCACGTGCTTGGAGTGATAAGATGAGCAGATATCTTATCTCACTTGGTTTTCAGATTTCTACAGCAGATTCTTCACTCTATGTGAAGAAGACACATCATGGGATTGTTTTACTAGTCATCTATGTGGATGACTTGATTATCACAGGTGATCATGGTGCAGATGTGATGCATGTCAAGAAAGCTTTGAGTGGGCAATTTGACATTAAAGATCTTGGTGAGTTGAGATACTTCCTTGGCATTGAAGTGGTGAAAGATCATGCAGGTACTTGGTTAGTACAGTGCCAATATGCATTGGATATATTGGCAAAGTATGGCATGACAGGGTGTAAGCCTATGAGTACACCATTGGAGCAAAATGTGAAGTTGCGGGCTGATTATGGCGAGGAATTGGATGATCCTTCTATGTACAGGAAGATGGTTGGTAGTCTCATATACATGACTATCACACGCCCAGATTTGAGTTATGCAGTGGGGCTAGTGAGCCAGTTTATGCAGAGTCCCAGGAAACCACATTTGGATGCAGTGAGACGCATCATGAGATATGTGAAGACCACAGCACATTATGGTTTATTTTATGAGAGTGGTAAAAGCTTGGACATACATGGCTACACAGATGCTGATTGGGCAGGTAGCGCATATGACAGGAGGTCTACTAGTGGATATGCTTTTACACTTGGAAGTGCTGTGGTGAGTTGGAGTAGCAAAAAGCAACCTACAGTTGCTTTATCCAGTACAGAGGCTGAGTACAGAGGAGCAGCCACCATTGCTACTTGCGAGGCTATATGGTTAAAAAGTCTCTTGGCAGATTTATGTGAGCCTCTTGATGGGAAAGTTGTCATTCATTGTGACAACATGAGCAGTATACAGTTGGCAAAGAATCCAGTGTTTCATGCGAGGACCAAACACATAGAGGTCCATTATCACTTTGTCAGAGAGAAGGTGCCCGATGGTTCAATTGATCTTCAGTATGTGAAGACTGATGAGCAGGTGGCTGATATCTTTACGAAGCCACTTAGCAGGGAGAAGTTTGAGTACTTCCAGACTATGTTGGGAGTACATGGGATGAGCTTGAGGGGGAGTGTTGAGAGCCTTGATATCCAAAGCTCATCTACATCTTCATCGGCAGTACATCATGAGCTTGAGAGGGGCTGTTGAGATTCAAGCTCGATGTCAGTGTGAGCCAGCTATGCTATGTGCTGGCAGATTAGGTAGGAACATGTGTGAGACATAAACGACCGCGTGTCCAGCTGGTCATAGTGTGTGGACATTAGCTAGGGTTAGTAGAGTGTGGACACAACTCATTGTGTGTTGTGTGGATTATGGATTAGTGCATTATGCTTTGTGTGAGAGTGGACATGGCTTCCCTCTATGGTTAGGGTTTGTAATATACATTAGGGTTTGCTCCTGTGTGTGTGTCTCCTCCTCCTCTACCGTTCTTTCAACATAAGCGCTCATACTGTTCTATAAAATCTTTCTTCACAGACTCGCTTGCATTTTGAAGGTGAGAAATCATCATGGATAAAACTAATTCCTGTTGCCAAGCCATGAAGGAGATTAAGAAGAAGGGAGATCGATGGAAGTAAGATTACTGTGAACGACAGGTAAAAGTTACGACTTATATAAAGGAAGGAACTAGCGTAACTTAGAAGCCAACGGTATCTTATCACTGAAGTTTTACCGTCTTTCCATGATTTGGGTTTGGCACATATTTCTATGAAATACATTAAGAACTTTGAGATGAGGAGGTAAAAGAAGCTTGTAGGCTAAGTCACCTACTTTCATTGAATTTAGATATAAGGCTCACAATATCTAGGGAATAACTTCTTATACTTCCCAAGAGATAAAGGAATTCTTTTGGGCTGTACTCGAATGAAAACCAAAACCTTGGTATCCAAAACACCGATTTTCACTTCTGAACTCATTGTTCTGAATCCTTAAGACATGCTTGACTCCTGAGAAGTATTCTAGGGAAAGGGTCTTCCTTTTTTAAACAGAATCTTTCTTTTATTTAGAGAGGGAATAAATTATAAGATCAGAAAGGGAGGTTCTTACTCCTGCATACCTCGAAGGCTGGGGAGGAATCTTACATTCTACCCCACTTAAAAAGTGCGAGATGTCCTCATCTCGTAAAGTAGAGGACAACTCTTTTTCTAAGATCCAATTTATTTTGGGGTTCCTTATATTCTGGTCAACCCAACAGAATACGGGGATAAATATCCCTTATATAGAACTCAACATTAAATAACAATTCATTCAGATCATATCATTCATATCATTAAATAACAATTCATTCAGATCATATCATTCATATCTTTAACACGATAATGGTCCATTAGACCGAAAAAATTTCTTTCTGATTCCTCCACACGGGGATTTCAGTCAAGCCACTTCTCAATTTGTCATCCCTTAACTTGATCCACCAAGTCAAGTATTAATAGTAGCAATCTGACAGCACAATCCACTAATCTCATAGTGATTTGCTGAAATCATTATCATCATTCCAGTTATGAATATCATCACAGGGACTCGTCCCATTCATCCTCATTGATGTTTTGCTCAGCTTATTACATTTCAACCAAATTTTAGGAATCATCATTTTTCAATCAGAATCCAAATCAATTCATCAATTCTCAAACAGAATTAAAAATCATATCAACCACATTCGAAATCATCCTCTGGATAGCATTAACGCTTATAATTTCAAGTCTTAGATTTACTCGTATATACTGTCAGTAAAGAGCTGCAGTATACTCTCGGTATATACGGGTAGTCACAGCCCTTGGAATTATAAGGTAAATACCATCATGTCTAGGCCTCAAGCAAGTCAGGGATTCTATATAATTGCGGTACTTCCATCTGAAGACCCAATTACCAAATTACGAATTTCAGTTTGAATATCAAATTGTATGAATTATATCACACAATTACAACCTTTTTGTACTTCTTGATAAATTTTTGACATATTTGGCTTCTCGGTTAATCTTTATTTGATACCAACTGTGAGATCCCTGTTCCCACCGAGCAACAGATTCGGGGTACTAGCAGCGGAAGCAGCACTTCTCGCGTGGGACAGGGGTCCCACACTCGCGGCCTCGCCCCACGGATATCCGGACAACAGACTAATCTGTCGGTTTTTCCAAAACCAAACCCGAAAAAAACTTCCTTCACCCGGAAAGCACGGGCGATTCCACCAGGATAACTCTTTACTCTAACGTAGTCAACACCATTACTGATCAAGCTGATCCGCCGACTGCACCTATAAAGATACTCGGTCAGATCAAGGAATAAACTTGCACTTGGATCCCTGTTCCCACCGAGCAACAGATTCGGGGTACTAGCAGCGGAAGCAGCCCTTCTCGCATGGGACAGGGGTCCCACACTCGGGGCCTCGCCCACAGATATCCGGACAAGAGACTAATCAGTCGGTTTTTCCAAAACCAAACCCGGAAAAAACTTCCTTCACCCGGAAAGCACGGGCGATTCCACCAGGATAACCCTTTACTCTAACGTAGTCAAGACCATTACTGATCAAGCTGATCCGCCGACTGCACCTATAAAGATACTCGGTCAGATCAAGGAAGAAACTTACACTTGGATCATTGGGATCAACGCTTTTTTCTCCCATTAAGAGGCACAGCCGTTGATTCCTATCCATAGAACAATTACTATCCGGGATTTACTTTATCTATCGTAATCAAAAATTGAGTCTCGATTTACGGATCCATCAGTCCAGCCTAACCCCATCCAGTCCCATGGGTTAGCCAACCTCCCAACCACTGTAGTGATGGGATCCAATTAAGAATTTGATTAGGTTTTGTCCCGGGTACCAAGGAAAAAAGTTCCAAGGCCCCCTAGCCGGAAGTTCATGCAAACATAAAACTAGTCACACCACTTGCACACCCAATATGAAATTGCCTTTTTCTTAGCATTAGCTAACTTTAAAACAATCCTTTAATGAAACCATTATGTCACTGATGACCATTCTCATAGTCTCTGGTTGAATCCTTATTTCCAGTCATTCATTCATCGGTATACTTATGGCATCATTGGCAACCAGAACGCTCACCACCTATTCAAGGCTCAGGGGCCTTTTCCATAGTTCCTAGCTCATAGTAACCGGCAATATATTCATATAACAGAATGGAATCTCCGTGGAAGATCAGCAAGATCAACCCACAGATCCATATAAAAGAGCCATGGACTCATCCGTTGAGGACCAGCAAGGTCAATCAACCAGATCCATGCCCGGTTTCAGAAAACAACTCTTATTCCTTGTTCCAATATCTTCCACGATGCACGCGTGGGTATCCTAGGCGACCCAGAGCCCGAGCACCATATGGTCAGCACCCTCTAGGATCCTTCGCAGGTGACCTAGCGCTTCACTCATAGGCTGCTTCCTTGGCCCCTCATCCACTGTACCGGAAGCTCACCATTTTAATCGAACCGAGGCTGGTCAAGACCTCGGTCGACCTTGCTACGCGAGACGTCCTCCATTGACTCTCCGTCAGCAGTTGTAACTTTATCATCACGACCTTAATCACAAGACGGTCAAAATGCTTCCCTAGCATTCTTGACATAAAACAGTCATTTACAAACAGCACATTTGCAAACAGTTTACAAATACAATTTCTATATTAACTCTCATTTTTCCACATTATCCCTCATTAATCCACATTACTTATTCCACATTCCATTTATAAGTGTACTCATCCAATCACATCATTTTCCATCTCTTCACTTCAGATTCCTTCACATCACATATCATATATTTACATCCATATCCACATCCATACATCCACATCCACATCCACATTCACATCCATACATCCACATCTACATGCTTACCTCCATTTTCACATCCTCATTTATACATCCACATCCCATATCCACATTCATACATACACATCCATATCCACATCCATACATCCACATCCATACATCCACATCCATACATCCACATCCACATGCATACATCCACTATCACGTCCTCATTCATACATCCACATCCACATACATACATACATCCACATCCACATTCCCATTCACATCTATACATCCACATCTACATCCACATTCACATCCATACATCTACATCTACATGCATACATCCACATCTCCATGCATACATCCACATCCACATTCACATTCACATCCATACATCTACATGTATACATCCACATCTACATCCATGCATCTACATCCACATCCTCATTCACATCCATACATCCACATTCACATTCACATCTACATGCATACATCCATACATACACATCCGCATTTACATCCATGCATCCACATCCACATCCTCATTCACATCCATGCATCCACATTCACATCCTCATTCATATCCATACATCCACATTCATGCATCCACATCTACATGCATACATCCATACATACCCATCCACATTCACATCCATATTCTCACCCTATCACAACCCATATACATCTTATCCCATCACATACACTTCTTACCTCATCCCATACACATCCTATCACTTCTTAACTCATCTTATCACATCCTAACTCATCTCATATACATCTTATTAGATCTTATCACTTCCCATATCTTTTATGCATACCTCTATGCATGAAATTCAATTATGTTAAAAGTAACACTTTTATAATAAAATAATCATCTTTTATGCATACCTCTATGCATGAAATTCAATTATGCTAAAAGTAACACTTTTATAATAAAATATTCATCTCTTATGCATACCTCTATGCATGCAATTCAATTATGCTAAAAGTAACACTTTTATAATAAAATATTCATCTCTTATGCATACCTCTATGCATGAAATTCAATTATGCTAAAAGTAACTCTTTTATAATAAAATATTTATCTCTTATGCATACCTCTATGCATGAAATAATCATCTTTTATGCATACCTCTATGCATGAAATTCAATTGTGACAAAAGTAACACTTTTAGAATAAAATAATCATCTTTTATGCATACCTCTATGCATGAAATTCAAATATGATAAAAGTAACACTTTTATAATAAAATAATCATCTTTTATGCATACCTCTATGCATGAAATTCAATTGTGACAAAAGTAACACTTTTATAATAAAATAATCATCTTTTATGCATACCTCTATGCATGAAATTCAAACATGATAAAAGTATTACTTTTACGTTTAAATAATAATCTTTTATGCATACCTCTTTGCATGAAATCTAATTATGATAAAAGTAACACTTTTATGTTAAAATAATAATCTTTTATGCATACCTCTATGCATGAAAATCAATTATGCATAATATAAAAATCAATTTCTCTATGATTACAATGAATATCTTTCAATTAATCTAGGATGATAATTCCTAGAATATGGTAGGAAGTCCTCTTTTCATGCTTTGAATGAAATTATTTTATGCATAATTTTTATAAAAATTTTGCCATAGCTCCGCTACTATGACTGATAAATCTCATTTTTTCTAAGGGATAAAGCTTATCATTAAGGAAATAATTAGAATGATCCCTAATTGGATCAATAATCCATAATGGATTGAATCATCAATATTCATGTAATACATAAACTAAAAGCATAGAAAAAAGCCATTAATTTGGCCTCAAGCATAGATTAATCTTGGATTAAGAAAAAGCTTTATGAAAAGCTTCATTTGGATTGAGAATGGGTCATGAGTATGACCATTTCTTGAGTGAGAGAGAGAAATTACATAAAAACCATTTGAATTAACCATAAATGGAAATTTATGTAATTCTTAACTATCATTAATCAATTAACTTCAATAGCATTCATCAAATTATGTAACTCTTCACTACCATTCATCAGTTAACTTCAATAACATTCAAAAACCATTCCAATTAAGCTTCTCAAGCTTGAGAGGGGTTGAGAAGAGAGAAACATTGAGAAATTATAGAAAATGATCAAAATTCACTAATTACCTTACAAATTGCTTGATTCTTTGTTCACGGTAGAGGCCCCCAACCAATCAATTGGTTAAGTATGTTGATGGAGCCACCAATGGGGATTGAAGAAAGAGGAAAGCTCCAAAAACTAGTGAATTATTAATGAATTCACAGTCCTTGGCTTAGGTGGAGTAGAGTAACGATGCATAAACAGTATATATTTTTCAACAAGGGGGAGGCTTCTATTTATAGGAAAAATTGAGCTCCTAACCAAACAAACTGATTCTAGAATTTTCCAAATCAGTTTGGTCAATTTTTGACCATTTTTAGGTCAGTTAAGCTAACTTTTTGGAACTAGACTTGAATGAGGAGAGAGGAGAGATGAAATATCTCAATTTTTATGAGTTTAAAACTCATTCAAATATGCACCTTCTTTAAAGAACTCCCCTTCCTTACATATGTGTCAAAATGGAATCATTATACCCAAATATCTCATATTTTTAATATTGCTCATAGTTTTTTACTAATAAACCTTGTACATTTTCAACTCTTCATCTTATGTGAAATATGCACCTCCTTTAAAGAACTCCCCTTCCTTACATATGTGTCAAAATGGAATCATTATACCCAAAATATCTCATATTTTTAATATTGCTTATAGTTTTTTACTAATAAACCTTGTACATTTTCAACTCTTCATCTTATGTGAGCATTTACTCATTTTTGGATACCCAAAATATGTCATATTTTTAATATTGCTCATAGTTTTTTACTAATAAACCTTGTACATTTTCAACTCTTCATCTTATGTGAGCATTTACTCATTTTTGGGTATCTTCTTTTACAAATTGGATTTATCTCCTCCCTACACATGGATGATGCTATTGGCCCATAGGAACCTTAATTGGACCATAATCCAAAAATTTCTGAAAATCTAGACCCTTAGGCTAAGGTCCTTTATACCCATTTCCAATTAATTCCAATTGCACATTGGAAAGTTCTTTTTGAATTTCTGTTTCAGGGGAACTTATTTTAATAAGATGAGATAGTTTTCTATCCAAAAATATTAAAAATCTGAATATTCTCTCTCTAGAATATTTTCTCTCTCTAAGTTAAAATAGTTAGAAACAAGTCTTTTATATTTCTGAAGAGGGATTGATTTACAGGGGAAGATGCTGGACATTTTGAGAGGCTGGGGAGGAATCTTACAATGCCAACCACATCAATGCCTCTCACACCCACACCACCACCACGCACGACAACACCTCACTCTCACATTTCCACTTGACAAGCTACTACCCCACCAAGTCACATTAACCCAACTAACACTGCTAAAACCATACTAACAAACCTCCATGGGGTTTGATATATTGCCCCACCACTAGGTACCTAAGAAGCTTCTTGCAGGAGAAGGCTACTATGAGGGTGAATCTCAATTGTGGATTCCCAAAAGATCCAACTATCCTCCTCATCCACAAGCACCCAAAGCTCCTTGTCCCCACCCACCATCGACCAACAAGTTTGCCAACCTCAAGTCTATAGGGTACATGACATGCGCATGCCCAAGCATACTCCATGAAAGTTCCATCCCTCAACAAAACCCTCAATGTCACCCACAACCAACCCCTCATTGGATCCCAAAACCTCTTCTCCATGCCCAACACTTCTATGAGGAAAATCATCACATTTGGATCCCCAAATCCCCCCAAACTCAACTTCCACCAAGTGTCCCTAAATAGTCCCCTACCTTGAAATGGATGCCCAAGGTATCATCTGCTATCAAGATTGCTCAAGACAAAGGTAAGCAAAAACTCCAGACTGAAACCCCCATGCTACCGCCGCCTGCTGTGATAGAGTTACTTACCGATATACCTTCAACGCCAGCAACCCCCCCACCACTCATTGTAAGGCTGCAACAATAGAGTACTACAATTTCATCATCAACTCCTTCAGCCTTCGGTACTTCCAAACCACTTGCTTCAGAATCCCCCAAAGAAGTGATAACCCCTACCACCCCACCACCACCTAATTGGAATCGACTCCTTACTTTGGCAAATTGGGCATGCGGTCAGTACAAAACCCGCAATGGGGTGGTGGCAACATAGGCTCTGTGTATAAAACCTTCTTGAGGATGCACACCAAAAATTAAAAAAATAAAAATCCATGGGCGTACCAAATTTTCCACGGACGTTCCTTCTTCAATTCTGGAATGCCCGAGCCATTCCAAGTTTTGTACGACCGTTCCATCCTCGACGGGATGCCATGCTCGTTCGATGAGAGGGCCTGTGGTGGCTGTTCGAAGGTTCCCACGGCCGTTCCAACTCTTTATCACAAAACCCGCGGGGCCGTTCTTTTTTGATTTTGTGAGCACACAGCCATTTGCTTCTTCAAGTTTCGAATCCGTGGTCGTTCGTCCGACTTGCTATGCCCGTTCGCTCACATCACAAGACTTGCCATGGACGTTTGTTCATCTTGCCACACGGCCATTCCCTGATAGTGCCACGGTCGTGCCCTTCTCCCATAGCTATAAATATGGGGCCCCCTTTCTATTTTCTCACTTTCATCTCTCATCCTAGCCAAACTCTTGCTATTTTTTCTCTCGAGATCTCACACTCATCACTAGCTAGCCAGCAACATGTTAGACGAATCCAACTCCTCCCAAGAGGTTCTCCATCACACCTCTATCTGATGGAAAAGACCTGTCGGGGGCCCTTTTGAAGAATATGCTAAGTACCTGACCCAGCTCTCTCACTTGGGAGAAGCTTTGATGAAGCAGGTGAATGGGCATACCATACATTCCCTTCTGAAAAACAATCATAAATAAGGTGGACCACAAGCTCCTTTACTACACAGGCCCATGTTACAGAGTTGTTGCTCTGCAGACTGTGTGGTGGTGCAAAAGCTGGAACAGCTAGGTTTGGGAAGACTACCCATCTTAGAGCCTTGGGGTCCAGACCTCTACAATGCTTTGTACTTCATAGAGACCTATGACTCCAATTAGCACTAAGGGGAAGAGGCACCAGGTCCAGCTCAATGTGGAGCTTATTAGGGATCCTTTGTCACTCCCTCATATATGGATCAGCCATATGTCTGCCTCAACAATGCATCAAAGCGCACCAGAGGTCTCTATAGAGGAAACCACAACAACGATGGAATTGAGTGGGGAATATTGCACAGGATGACCTTGTTATACCAACACAAGAGCATTACAGTTTTTACTTACCGTGCTAGATGGACAGATTGATTCAACCGCTTATAGCATGACCACCTTAGCGAGGGTCCACGAAGGCCAGAAGGTGAATTGGTCAGATTACCTTTTTCATGAACTACATGTTGTTTGTTCGAACCCTCAAGGGAAGCTAGCGGTCCCAAGGCAATCTAGTTGAGTGGGCTAGATGCAGAGGTGACCTCCTTACTTTCTTCGTCCACCTCTCCTAATCCCCCACTAGCAAAGAGGCCACACCATGAGCCAACATTTATAGAACAGGCTTCGCCGCCCCCTAGCCCTAGCCCCACACAAGATGAGCTTGCAATAGCTACTCTCTGCAAAAGCCACCAAGAAGGTTGCTGAGGAGGAAGAAGAGAGCCAGAATTAGGAGTTCTTTAACAGGATCCTCTTCGAGACACCGCCTCCATAATGCTTCACCGAAATGCCATCCTATGCAAAGGCAGGCTCTTCTTTACCCGGTGCTACACAACACACAGTCAACACCCTCCGTTGGGCGCACTCGGGTAGCTTCCTCTCTAGCCAGGCTTATTGTTATATGCACATTATGAGTGCCCACATTAGGCTTGTGAGCATGGGAGCATGGGAACAAGCTCTAGTGGAGCATGGGTTAGGACAAACCTTAAGGGTTAAGGTTAGGGTCAGGCATCCAAGGGTCACACATGGGAAATGGAGAGTCAAGAGTCACTTGAGGGCCCTCCTATATAATAGGGGCATGGGGCACACTCAAGGCAGGCTTGGAGGCTTAGGCTATGGTCTCTTGTGTAGAGGATCATATCTACTCACCTACCATTTCACACTATAGCTACATGCTATTGGATTGGAGTTATACCTCTTGATGGTATGGGACATCAAGGTATAGGTATGATGTATTTCATTATTATTCATGTGTGCATCCCTTGGGCAGCTCGGGGGTGGTTGGGTTGATGAGTTTATGCTTGATTTATGCATGTTTATGCATAACAATTATCTAGAGAGATCTTAGGGTTTTAACACAGGTATCAGAGCAATCTCTAGTTAAATGTTGTTGATTTTTCTTTCTTATTGTGATTTTTGGTTTTTTTAAAGTAAATTTTAATATTTACTAAATAAAAAATATTATTTTTTTGATTTATGTTGATGATTTGCACGTGGATTGTCGATATGGTGATTGGATCGCATGTTACTACTATTCACTGGATGAATCGACGTTGCAAGGGAATTCCGTGAGTTTAATGCTATTTTTTCTTATTTTTTGTGGTTTAAAATAAGAATTAATGGAAATTTTTATAAAAATACCACATATTTTATGATGGATATTTTTGGTAGAATGGATTCCCTAAATTTCTAGAATTTTAAAGAAAATTTTTCTAATTTTTGAGCATTTTTATGGTTAAAATATAATTTTTATACATTTTTACGGGTTTTTCCGTGGGTATGTGATCAAATTTCCGTCGATTTTCTGCTGAAATGTAGTAGGAGGCAGCATGTTGATGCATTGAATGCTCTCCCGTGTGCATAGGACCCTCTTCACCTGTCAATTCTGATTTTTGCTTCTTTTTTCCTCTCCCTCCGTGTGAACTCCTCTTAAAAGGGATTTTTTTATTAAACATTAATCATAATTAATATTTAATTATGATTAAGTAAAATGTTAATTAAAGCTTAATCCTCCTCTCTATTAAAAGAGAAGGAGGGGGTGGAGAATGAGAGAAGGAGTGGAAAAGAAGGAGAGGAGAGAGGGGTGAGGAGTGAGGAGAGAGAATCGTCCTCTCTCCACCTTCAATTACAAACGCACAGGGAGCGAGGGGTGTTCGCTCTGCAGAGCAGGCGGTGGGCGGAAAAAAAATGCCACCTCCCTAAAAAAATCAATTTATAAGCTTAAAAATCTTATTAAGGTTTTATTTTTTTGTTTTTTTTAAGAGTTTTTTTTTATTTTAAAAAAAACTTTTCTAAGCACTTCAGAAAAGCTTGAAAAAAAAAGAGAAAAAGATATTGGATTATCTGGAAAAAAACTCTCTGAAAATTTCTCTTAGAGCCTTTTGGCTTTTCATCTTCCGGGAAACCTTTTGGCTTTCCGAATTCCGAGAAATCTTTTGACCTTTCGGATTCCGGAAACTTTTGACCTTTCACATTCCGATTTTTTTTGTCTTTTCATTTTCCCGAAACAGTTGGATTTTCGTATTCCGGGAAAACCATTGGAATTCTGAAATTTTTTGACCGTTCGTATTCTAAATGCGTTCGGGGTAAATTAATTTTTTTAAAAAAATTCTCGTAAATTAGTAGAAAATTAGACAAAGGTTATTTTAAATTTTTGAAAAATGTCGGGTTGGTGTTTGCCATGTGGTGTGTCCATTCGGGTTGGTGTTTGCCATGTGGTGTGTCCATTTGGGCGCCCGTGACCATTCAAATTCCTTTTTAAATATATTTTTTGACCCAAAAATTTAGAAAATCCATTAAAATTGTAAATTTTCTATGGATTTGAGAATTGATGGGCAGAATTGAAAATTTCATGATGAACGATGGGATTCGCAGGAAAAATTAAGAATTTTCTAGAAATTATTTTTAAAAATTTTAAAAATTGGTATTTTTAAAATATCATTGGTATTTTGGCAAAACTAAATTGCTAAAAGTTTTCTAGAAAAATATAGGTTTGGAATGCCATAAGATAGGTTTGGTGGAATTCTAAATTATCGTAATTTGAGGTCTAATAAAATTAGAGAAAATTACGAAAAAAATCATGATAATTCTTTTTCTCGAGAATTTTATATTTTTGAGGGTTATTTAATGTGGAAGTATGTTTTCTCGTACTGACATTAGATTGATGCGGGTTATTCACATATTATTAATACGATTATACCTCATATTAGTAGATATTTCTGTTTGGATTAATTCTAAACGATATTTTCATGATTTTTACCATTCTTTTTGGACATGTTCCATACTTTTGATGGCTAGAATCTGCATTCAAAGTGTGTCTCACCTTTGACACTTTTTCATGATTTATTTTACACTTATTTAAGTGTTGTCTATGCTTAATTTTCTAAGCCTAAGACAAATTCTATCATGGGTCAGTTGATCAGTTTGTTTTTGTGGATTTTATTGGAGGTTTTCAAAGTTTTTTATGGACTCATCAGGTTTTGCCTAGATCACTTGTGTCTAGCGGTTTTTTTAATTAAGTGCTACACACATGTGTTTGACTTGCAAACTTTGGAGTTTTGCTTGAACGACACCACGTTCATATACTCCGGATTGATGAGTTGGCCACCAATTTTAAATGCTTCTTCTGGCATGATTAATGATCATTAGATGACATGCATTGATTTTTATGATCAACTATGGTTCTCATGGATTCGAGGAGCTTCTATGCTTTTATCCATGGTTTTATTATAGGATCTTTTGATCTTTTGGATAATTTCAGGTGCTTTGAAGGTAGCATTTGCCTTCATTTTTTGCACATAATTTTGGACTATGTTCCTCATACTTTTGTACATATTCCAACTTGGATACCTAGTTGCTTATGTATCTACGTGAGTTATTTTTTCTACCCTAGCTTTAGCGTGTTTATTGGGTAGTTATCATTAGAAAGGCACCAATAATTCAAAATTCTTTTCTAATGATGTACTCGAAAAGAGTTATTCCTTGATGTGGTCTCAGGAATATAAAGACAGGTTTTAGCATGTGAAAGTCTAGGATAAGGCCATCTTATTCCTTTTAAACAGGATTTCATTCATATTTCCTAGACGGCATACTAGGGAGTTTCAAATTGGTAAGGTATGTATAGGGGGTATCATGGTGGTATGGGACACTAGCGATTCCTCACATATATTATCTTATGGGATAATTTGGGCTCAAGATTGTTGCTTTGCTTACATCACTTAGCATGTTGACCTCAACATTCAAAGACAATCTCATTTTCTAAATTCACTAGAAGTTATAATGTGGGCATTCTCTAGATAAACTTCTTTTATCTATAGCCTGCATGTTTTGATGAGGGTAATCTCGTTGGCATATTCACTTGTTGAAATCTCTTTCTTTAGAGTTCAACGAGTCTATCTTGTGTTCGGATTAAGGAATTTTGGATTCTTCCTTTATTGGCATTAGTTCCATCCTTTAGGTGATTTATATAGTCCACTTGATAGGTTTACGAATGAACATGTGACTCATCGAGATGTTGATGACTCTCTATGTTGATATGGATAACTCGGGACGTCAATAATTCTATGTGCAGATGTGGGTACATCGGGGTGCCGATGAATCCCTGGTTCCTGCTGTTATAATGCCATGTTTTCCTACTTTATTCTGAATGGTTTGCACTGAGAAAACTACTTTGAGTATGAATTCCTTTGATCCATAGTCTGATGGGGTGGCAAACAAAGCGTATGAATGAGATTGTAGAGTATATGCTTCGGCATATGTCTCTGAAAAAAATCAAATTGGGAAAAATATATTCCAATGATGGAATTCGCCTATAACAGTTTTAAATGTACGGCTATTGGTTTTAGTCTGTTCATGCATACCCAAGGCACCTATTGATGTCAGTCTTATAAGGACATCGAGCTTGATGTATCGAGGGATTTCTTGCATGATATGTAGGAAATGCTGACCGAAGCTCGGGATTCTATCAAGAGTGCTCAGGATAGGACACGGTTCAATGCTAATAGAGGACGCTCAATTTGGTCTTTTGAACCAGGAGCGTTGGTTTATTTTAATGTTCCTAAAGATTATCTGACTTTGTTAATAAAAAAACACTCGAGTTTATCTCCTAGATATTGTGGTCCATCTCGATTTATACATCGGATTGGCACGGTTGCGTATGAACTTAAACTACCTCCACATGTTAGAGTTCATCCAATCTTTTATATCAATAGATTGAAAGGGAAACTGGGAGATGAGGATAACAAAGTTACTCCTCAAGAACTCGTTGAAGTTGAAGAATTATCCTATATTCCACATGAACCTGATAAGGTACTTGAATTCTATTGAAATATATAAGTGAATAGGGTGTGTGCGGGAACAAGCCCTTAGCAAGCAAGAGGCTATAAAAGAGAATCTGTAAATGTGAGAGAAGCTGTGAAAAGGTGAGAAGTATCTACTAGGAGAGAATGAACAGTACTATGAGGAGATTTAGGAGGTGTGGAGATATTATGGGAAGAGGTGGAGAGAATCAAGCAAAAGAGGTGGAGTGAATCAAGGAGAAGAGGTGGAGTGAATTAAGGAGAAATTAGTGGGATTAGATGCTTGGATGTAAACTCTATAAATTGAGGCACTGGCCTAATGAGAATTTGTTGGTTTTTGATTACCCATGCCTACATTAAGCTATCAGTTAATTACTCACTAATCACATCTTAATTATTATCTAATCTCTTTGTTGTTAATGATGTTGATTCTAGCATTTGATCCACCATATCTCATCACATTGCTACAAATTTAACAAATTCAGGGAAAGAAAACTTTGTAATTGACTAATCCCTGAGGTTAAAATTAGGTGGAAAGATAGGAAAATAGAGGATTCGACTTAGGAGTCGGTTGAGGTTGTTCAGTGCAGTTCTCCTTCTTTTCATTTTGCAAGAGTGCAATGTTTTGAGAGAGGGGAAGTATGTTATATGCACATTATGAGTGTATATACTAGGAGGCTAACCCACATTAGGCTTGAGATCATGGGAGCATGGGAACAAGCTCTAGTGGAGCATGGGTTAGGACTAACCTTAAGGGTTAAGGTTAGGGTTAGGCACCCAAGGGTCACACATGGGAAATGGAGAGTCAAGAGTCACTTGAGGGACCTCCTGTATATAATAGGGGCATGGGGCACACTCAAGGCAGGCTTGGAGGCTTAGGCTATGGTCTCTTGTGTAGAGGATCATATCTACTCACCTACCATTTCACACCATAGCTACATGCTATTGGATTAGAGTTATACCTCTTGATGGTATGGGACATCAAGGTAAAGGTATGTGTGCATGATGTATTTCATTATTATTCATGTGTGCATCCCTTGGGCTCGGGAGTGGTCGGGTGGATGAGTTTATGCCTGATTTATGCATGTTTATGCATAACAATTATCTAGAGAGATCCTAGGGTTTTAACACTTATGCAGAGAGCATACAGGCAGCCCATGGAGATGTTCTAAAATTTTCCCTTAGCTTCTCCCATATGGCATGTGAGCTCATCACCTAGATGACCGACTGTATCTATAGACAACAAGAGGTGGCCCCAGATGTCCCAATGAGAGATGTTGTTAGCCAAGGCCTAGGAGAGAGTTGTGTCTAAAGAGCTTACCAACAGATAAACCTCCAGTACATGCCACTATAGAAGAAATTTTATGAGCAAAAAGAGGAGTTGGGCCCTCCCATTACATGCATTAGAGAGCTCTAGTAGCAAGTCATCCAAGCCCATGCCAAGCCCATGCAACAGCCAAGAGGGCACATCACGTGCTCACTGCTGTCATCGAAGGCTTGCATCATCAAGGCGTCTAGAGTCGGGCCAGACAACAGAAGATCTCCTTGCCCACACTTAGACAAATTTTGTCGGGCATCGGGAGCTTACTAAAGCCACCATCCGCACCTTGCAAGAGTAGCTCGGAGATGTTGAAGCTAGGGAAGCCATGCCTCCTCCTACACTCTGTGCTGCCTCCTCTAGCACCTTAGACAAGAAAGATGGACACCCTTATGGACACATTGATGACTTAGCTCCCAGTTTTAGCCTTTCCCCCGCAAACCCCTTACCAGATCTAGATCTTAAATTCCGAAGCATTCAGCTCAACCTCTTGCAATATAACCTCTACATCGATGAGCCACTCTCCCACCAGCACTACACTTATGCCCTCATCAAACTACCTATTTATAGTCTAACCCTAATCCCCCACTTCTTCTTCCGCAGGGGCTTCTCTCTTTCGAGCACCCTCGTGATTTTTTTGAGCTCCCCACCATGCACCCTCTCCAAGCCATCCTTACATGCTGGAGCCTTCTCCTCCACGTGGTTTTTCATCCGACCTCACCCAAACGATGTATGCCCCGACGATGTATGCCCCGACGATGTATGCCCCTACCCATACCCCTCTCAGATTTCACAACGGGCATTTGAGTATCTACAAACTATCAATGTGGTGAATGATGCTTATCTTTCAGCATGACATCTACCACCATCATACTCCGCGGATGGCTTGCTAATCCTCTACCAGAGGTGCTTTGTACAAATTGAAGTGATGGTAGCCACTGGCATTTGCCAGTTTGATGATACCCACATAGCCTTCCCGTGGGAGTACACCGAGGATGAGGCTACCGCGACTTTCAATTTCGTTCATGATCATGGCCCTCATGACGCCACTAGAGTTGACCATGCCCCAGACAAAAATTAAAGACGCAATGATGGGTAGGGCAGCTTACCATCCCCACCCCCAGGAGTCTCTTCTCCCTCACCCAATTCATCCTCTGCACCTCCCCATGACCAACCCCCACCCTCACCACCCCCCTTCATCACCTTGACACTTCCACTTTTTGATGCACCATCTTCTTCTCCCCCCCTTCATTTTCCCACTCCACCCCATCACCCACACCCCCATCACCACCTTTATTATCCTTTCACTTAGGAATGCACACTACTTCTAGGATATACCCTCCACATTCACCAAACCTCTACCATTTCTTAACGATGGCCTCACCACCAGGCCCTCACCATCAACAACCCCTCCAATCCCATCGCGCCGGCTCAGCAAACACCATCCACCCAAACACTCAAAGAAGGGGAGATCTTGCCGCCACCCCCATCTAAGCAGTGAGAGGAGGTTGACCCTTTGCTCAACCCCCTAATTCGAGTGATCCCTTGGACCACACAGAGTTCGAGCAGGTAATAGCCATCCTACTTGGTCGACAACTCTAGGCTGAGCCAATTACCTGCGTCACCGACTGCCTTGGCATCAACTTCCTTCACCCATACGCAAAACACAAGAAATGGTGGCATGACCACCAACCTCAAACCCTCAATGGCTAGCCCCACCACCCACCTGCTACTACTCACACCATAACGTTCGATCTTATGAGCAAGCCACTGGCCTGGCGACCGTTTGTAGCCAAGCCATTTATCTGGGAATTTATTGTAACGCGCCATGTTCCTTGAGGATCTGCCAACTATCTCACCATTTGAAGATGATGGGCCTAGAAGATCTTTCACGAAGAGTAGCTGAAGAACCGGAAGATCAAGTTCAATTTTTTGTGGGTTGTGACCCGGACCGTGCAGCATCCTTGCACTGAAGAGAATATGGTGTGGTGCTTCCCCATGAGTTTATCCCCATTCCACAATCAAGTCCCTCCTCATCATCACATTTTTGGAGTCATTCCCCAATTGGGACCATTACTACGAAGGAGCCCAAGGCCTCACATTTGACATCAACAAGGGGCCCACTCTCAAGCAACTATTTGGTTTTTACGAGCGCGTGATGTGGATGCCTACTTGGTGGCTTCATAATTTTGAAGACATGATGGAGACCACTTTTTGGACCAAACAACTATCGAGTCTTTCATCAAGCCCCTCCTGCTCCTACCTTCCACTGGGATTTTGTCCACACATACTCTATCTTTACCGATAGATCCCGCTAGTTCCAAGGATGGTCTTGCTTTAGGGAGAGGGTACGTTAACCATTTGGTTAACATTACCTTTCACGTGGCTACTATGCCCCTTTTGTAACCTATCTTTTTGTAACCGCGCTAACGCTGATTGTAAAAGAGACATGGGATGACTGAGCTTACAACTTCTGTAATGTCAGTCATGAGGAATTGATGTACATAGAGCTAGTAAAACTAAGAAGACTAGTTTTGGTTCCCCACTTGTAATTGGGCGGCCGAACATTGTAAATATGAGCTCATGTATATGACATTTTATTGAATATGAGAAGGGACAATCCCATTTGTCTCACTTGAGTTTGGCTTCTCTCTCTCTCTCTCTCTCTCTCTCTCTCTCTCTCTCTCTCTCTCTCTCTCTCTCTCTCTCTCTCTCTCTCTCTCTCTCTCTCTCATTTGAGCTTAGGTTGCTTGCTTGCTTGTGTTGTTGCTTGCATGATTTGATTGTTGCTGTATGTGATTAGGAATGGTAATTCTCTCCCTTCTCTCCTTCTCTACCTTCTCTTTGCTATCTACCATGTCTTATTTGCACACTATTGGCATGAGGTAAAGGTTAAGCTCTCCATAGATCCTTCCCTCTTACTCTCTACCTAGCATTGGATCTATTCTTGAGTGACACAAGAAGAGTATGGAGTGAGCCCCTAGCAGCTTCACATTGAGAAATTAAACCTCATAGGGCTAGCTAAGTGCTATTCTCCTGATTTGACTCTTGCATGCATCTTTCTCTTGTGTGTGCAATGTAGCATGTTATTCCTTAACATTTACCAAGTAGAGAGATAACTAGAAAGACACATCAATAGAGAATATGTACCTAGGAGAATAAAAGTAGAGAGAACAAAATAACACGTATATTAGTGGAGAGAGAAAATTTGTCTCATGAATATTCTCAAAGACTGAGCAGAATATTAAACTTAAAAATAACTTTTATTCACAAAAATAATCACCCTCTCTACATTAAAAATTAGCAAAACCAGACATGACAGAACGCCCTTCAGTAAATGGAAGCTGTGCTAAAATGCCATTATCTACATTTAGAAGTAGCAACTAAACCAAAGAGAGATACATTTCATTAAATCCCAATGTAGGGTTGTATTGAATGCCCTTTAGCAAAAAAACATTGATTTCATCTCCTATGAAGGCTCTACATTAAAAAAGTAGCAACTAGAACAAAAAGAGATGCATATCATCAAATTATAAACGAGAATCAAAATACTGAATGTCCTTCAATTATCAAAAAGCTACTCAAAATGTTGAGGTCATACTCATCCTATGATTCAACTGGCTTCATTAGATGATGTTGTCTGAGAATAAAATGAATATCCCATTCTCGTAGTGTTGGCCGATGCATAGTCATGTGTTGGTGTTGATGTAGTCCAAGAACACGTAAATAGATGAAATACATATGTTTACACGTGAGAAAAGGTTTCTTATTCTCTTCTCTCTTTTGGAAATTAGGGCAAGTGTAGTAAGGCTTTGCTTTGATATAAACTTCATAGTACCCTTCTGTGAGAAGACAAAATTTGACATGCTCATTTAGCGTAACACATGTCTCTTCTATTAGTACCACATTCAACTCAAGGGCTCTGACTATCTTTTTCTCTGCCTCTTTTGATATTCCATGTCGCCACTTTTTTCTCCTCTTACTAGATGGAGGGGTAATTCCATTCATGCCCAAACTCCATGATTTGGATCAAATATTTGAAACAACGGTAATTGACAAGCCATATGTAGAGTAAAACTAGCCTCCTAAAGTAATTTCACTTCAACAGCTGACATGTTTGTCCCCTTGGAAATCGGCCATATCCTAGGTAATTGAGGTGCAATCTTCACTTGCTTATCCACATTCCATGTGTGCTGAACATCATGATTGCAAAAACACATCCATTGAAATATTTATTTTCCATTTTACTCCCTTGCTGACCAAAAACAGGGTGCAACTTCTCCTGGGGACCTTCTCTCTATGTAGAAAGAACACTTCAGCCTATTTATGACCCCAAAACATTTACGCTTGCAATGAACAAGCATTCTTCTTATTGCCCACATAGTTTTGTGCACATTCTCCTCAATTATATTTTGCTCATCCATATTTTCTACTTTGTTGATTTATGAAGACTAGTTATTATGGTTATGCTTTTCATCCATTCGCTACATATTATCCTATTCCATGTTTACATGTCTGTCTTCAAAACTAATCTATCTTGGTCTTCCTCTAAGCTTGCACTGCTTTGATTCCATCACACACGGCTTGTGTGAGCTAGTTGCAATACTCCCTTTTTTCTTTCTCTGCACTGTCTCCTTATCTCCATGAAGGATAGGCTTCTCAAACAATGGTGTACCTACTACTGCCGTTTGCATTACATTGGAAACCATAGTAGGGGTCGAAGTCCTTCCCATTGTAACTCTATGTAGTAATAATGTTTCCATATCAAGTCATGTTCCCATATAGCAACCAGTCTCAAAACCTATGTGCTTTGCACATTGCATGTAGAAATTAATCACATCTATAACACAGGCATCAAAGAGTGATATTTTTCTTTTACCTCCTTCTCTTGCTACTAACAAACTAGCATGTACACTCTCTAAGAGATTTGTGTTGGGTATTTTTTCTCTTTCTGATGATGGGCTGTAAGAGGCCTGACCATACATCACAAAGCACACAATTATGAAAAAACAACTTGTATTTAAAGGCTATAAACTCAATTAAATAAAGCCATTGTACCTCGTGTCGACTTCCGCAATGGAGAATTCTTTCTTCCCACCAATTAAACCATTGTCTCACAGATTTTATATTATCTTTCAAAACATTACCTTTTCCCCACCAATACTTGATAGAGGCGACTTGTTTTGCTGCACACTCTGGTGTTCGAGCAAGCCTAAAAGATCCCTGCCCGCTTCGCGCAACGAATTCGGGGTGCTAGCAGGCGGAAGTAGCACTTCTTACGCAAGAACAGAGCCTCTCACTCAGGGCCTCACCCATACATATTTGGACAAGAGACTAATCCCTTAGTTCTTCCAAAACCGAGAACCCGAAAAACTTCCCAGGCTTTGACTACATTAGGGAAAAGTTATCCTGGTGGAATCGCTCGTGCAAAGGAAGTCTTTTCGGGTTCGGTTTTGCAAAAACCGATGGATTAGTCTCTTGTCTTGATATCCGTGGGCGAGGCCCCGAGTGTGGGACCCTGCCCCGTGCAAGAAGTACTACTTCCACTGCTAGCACCCCTGAAATTGTTGCGCGGTGGAGACAAGGATCTCACAGTTGGTATCAGAGCTATTTGGCTAATAAGGATCAATCGAGAAGCCAAATATGTCAAAAATTTATCAAGAAGCACTAAAAGGTTGTAATTGTGTGATAATTCATACAATTTGATATTCAAACTGAAATTCGTAAATTAGTAATTGGGTCTTCAAATGGAAGTACCGTAATTGTATGGAATCCCTGACTTGCTTGAGGCCTAGACATGATGGTATTTACCTTATAGTTCCAAGAACCATGACTACCCGTATATACCAAGGGTATAACTGTAGCTCTTTACTGGCAGTATATACGAGTAAATCTAAGACTTGGAATTATAAACATTAATGCTATCCAGATGATGAATTCAAATGTGGTTGATATGATTTTTAAATTCTGGTTGAGAACTGATGAGTTGATTTGGATTCTGATTGAAAAATGATGATTCCTGAAATTTGGTTGAAATGTAATAAGCTGAGCGAAACCGCAATGAGGATGAATGGGAGGAGTCCCTGTGATGATGTTCATAACTGGAATGACGTTAATAACTTCAGCAAATAACTATGAGATTAGTGGATTGTGCTAGCAGATTACTACTGTTAACTTTTGATCAATGGATCAAGTTAAGGGTTGATAAATTAAAAATCTGAAAAATTGAAATCCCCATGGAGGATTGTTCAAATAGAAAAATTCAGTCTGATGGACCATTATTGTGTTAAAGATATGAATGAGATATTCTGAATGAATTATTAACTGATAATGTGTTCTATATGAGTATCTTTATCCCTTGATTCTGTGGAGAGCCGACCTATTTCAAGAACCCCGGAATCAGTTGAATCAAAAATCGGATTGAATCATAAATAAAGAGACTTAACAAGAATTTTTGTATTGATAGGAACATAGATCGAGGTCGTCGTGGTAGAATTGTTAACCCCCAACTCGATAAACAAGAGCTCATCGACCTGGATGTTCGTAACTCTTCATAGTTTGCAGCCTGGACCTTTCAAGGGAGAAGGGAAAAACTTGGGCGAGGCTGTGGAAAAGTGGATCGAATCAATGGAAGAATACTTCGATGTCACCGGGTACAATGAGAAGAGCAAAATGGCTCTTGCAAGGCTAAAGATAGTGGAGTCAGCTAGAGTAGCATGGAGAAGTCACTGTGAGACAAACCGTCTCGACCAAAATACCCAAACCTTGACTGATCTCAAGGCTTACCTCAGAAAGATTTGCTCTCAAAAAATTCTTCCTTCTCTTCCTTCACGTTAGTGCTAAGACGTTGCTTCTTCTTCTTCTGTTTCTTCCTCTTCGGCATCTCTTCAATAATCTCTGTTGAGAAATCAAAATCCCTCTTAACAGAGAGACTTTGGCGAGCAGGTCGCTTAGAAAGGGACACTAGACTAAGAACACCTACTTTCTCCTATTCATCTGCCTCTGCATCTTGGTCTTCTGAATGGGGTTCTTCATCACTATGATCTTTTTCGAAGTAAACGGGGTAACTTGATTCTCCCGGCTCCACAGATCTTCTGTCTGTCCTCTAACAAGCTGTGGCTCATCTATCCTTGCCATAACTTCTGCAGGGTCGTCAGTGGTGAAGTCAATATATCTTTTCTTTGTGCTCATCAACAGCTTTGCAGACTTCATTCGCATGTCGCTCCTACTACCCGCAGCACTAAACTCAGGATGATCCAGCACAGTGACTCCTCGCTTAAGCTTTCTTTTTTCTGAGAAGTAAGACACTGGCATGAATTATAAAAGGGGAGTCACCCCTTATTGTATTTGTGTAATTTGGTCCGATAAAGAAAATCCATTAAGCTTTCTTTTTTCTGAGAAGTAAGACACTGGCATGAATTATAAAAGGGGAGTCACCCCTTATTGTATTTGTGCAATTTGGTGCGATAAAGAAAATCCATTAACCCTACAAGGACTATATCGCGCCAAACTTTATAAATTTCTCTCTCTCTCTCTCTCTCTCTCTCTCTCTCTCTCTCTCTCTCTCTCTCTCTCTCTCTCTCTCTCTCTCTCTTTTTAAATTTGGTACATGAATCTGTGTGGGTGTGCTGTATGGGTGTGTCTGTGTGTTGTTATTGTTGTGTGTGCGTGTGTGTGATATAAGTGTATATGTATGTGGGTGTATGTGTGCAATTTGGCATAATAAAGCACCTCCATTACCATTACAAGAGCCATATCGTGCCAAAATGCACAAATTGCACACACTTTTTCACACTAACTCCTTTTTTAACTCTTTCTAAATTACTTTCTCTGACACTTTATCTCTATCTCTCACTCTTTCTCTCTCTAACTAACTCCCTAAATCTTTATCTGTCTCTCTCTGACTATCTCTAAATCTCTCTCTATTACTCCCTCCCTCTCTCTCTCTCTCTCTCTCTCTCTCTCTCTCACACACACACACACACACACACACATCTGTATGTGTGTGTTGTCTGTGTTGTATATGGTTCTGTGTGTGTGTGTGTGTGTGTGTGTGTGTGTGTGTGTGTGTGTGTGTGTGTGTGTGTGTGTGCGTGTGTGTGGATGTGATATAAGTGTATATGTGTGTGTGTGTGGATGTGATATAAGTGTATATGTGTGTGTGTGGATGTGATATAAGTGGATTATGTTTTTGCGATTTGGCATGATAAGGCACTTTGAAGAGCTCTCTCGTTGACAAACCGCAAACATACACACACACACATATGCACTTACATGACATCCACAAATACACATAGACACACACACACACACACACAAACACACACACACACACACACACAGAGAGAGAGAGAGGTATTCTTGCGGTTTGGTGCGATATGGCGCTTGCATGTCCAATGCTTGTTTGATATCATGCCAAATCGCACTTATTATTACAAAGGCCTCGATGGTGCGGTCTAACATTGGACATACAGAGACACACACACGAGCTCTTCAGTTTGGCTTCAAAGCGCCTTATTATAGTGCCAAACCGCAAACACATACACACACACATATACACTTACATGCCATCCACAAATACACACACACACACACACACACACACAAACATAGAGAGAGAGAGAGAGAGAGAGGTATTTTTACGGTTTGGCATGATATGGTGCTTGCATGTTTAACGCTTGTTTGATATCACGCTAAATCGCACTTATTATTACAGAGGCCTTGCTGGTGCGGTCTAACACTGGACATACGAAAACACACACACACACACACACGCACACGCACACACACACACACACACACACACACACACACACGCATGCATGCACACACACACACACATGCATGCATGCACACACACACACCACACGCACACGCGCACACACACACACACATAGATAGAGGTTGATTTATGTCTCTTTTTACCAGGTTGATTGGTAGATCATGGCGAGAACAAAGGCCACTACAAGGAGACAGGATAAGGGGCTTGGATTCGCAGCAAAGCCTGCCTCTCACAAAAGAAGCCAAGGAAAGAAAAACCTATTCATATTCTGAAGCAGGCCAGAAAAAGGAGATTCTCCTTGAACTTCTACATTCTGAAAGAGATCAGGAAGGCGCAAAATTGTGTGGAGTTATGTGCTCCCAAGCTCCCGTTCCAACGGGTGTGTAGGTCTATATGTGAGAACTAGAGCCTATCCTCCGTAAGGTGGAAGAGGACAGCCTTGCTCTATCTAAAGGAGGGTGCTGAAGACTTTCTTGTAGAGTACTTCAATGACCTGTGTGTTATGTGTGCCCATGCACATAGGACGACTATAATGCCCAAAGATAGTGAGACACTGAAGAGGCTTAGGTGGAGGTATGAGAAGCTTCTACACCCTACAGAGATTACATACCCAAAAATGAAAAACATCCTCATGATTCTACCAGTAAGAGATAAAATAAAAATTAAAGATATTACACATGATATTAACACCAGAGCCAAGGCAGAATAGGATGCTAGACGAGAGGAAGAGCAGAAGGCAAGAAAAGACAAGGATCAACAAGTAAAATCAAACCCAAAGAATCTCCACAAACAATACACTAAAGAAACAGAAGAGATACTAGGAGCTTGCAAAGGGGCATTTTTGTCTTGTGAATATGGAAGATGGTGAACGACAACTCTCTCTTGACAACTCTCTCTTGACAATGTGGATGTCAGAACTTTGATGGAGAGGACATCACAGATCACAGATACTATCCTATACATCTGTTTAAAGTAGGTATCCAAATTGCATTTTCTGATGATATGGTAATTCCGTCTTTAGGTCTTCCCTTTTTCCTCGATGAGTTACCCTTGTTTTTGCAGTTTAATAAAGTGCCAGCTTCCATGTGAGAGCCACTCTGAGATGTTTACTCTCAACTCTCAGCTGGCACCACTGCTACGAAGAAGGAGTACTTCCCAGCAAGAGATTCAAAAGTGGTTCACCTATTTGAACATGCTAGAGGTTACCGTATTAATTTTTCCATATGAATCAGGGTATGTTACTCCTCTATCTTGTTATTAATATACATTTAGATAGGGGATGCCTAGTTTTAGATATTTCTGCTTTTGCAGGAACCATTGGAGCCTTGCTGGTTATAGAATTGGATAAGAGAATCGTGTGCACTCTTACTTCAGTACCAAGATCACATCCTGAGTTACGCCTGTAAGTTAACATCAAAGCATCTTTCTCTCTAGTATCTCTGGCTCCTTGAAGTTGGCAATGTATCTTATTAGGAAAGCTTATTTATTATGTAGGTGTATAAAAAGGCTTCTTCATGTTCTTGGTTCCCTATATGGAGCTGAATTACATTTTCCTTGTAGAAATAATTGTCATCAGTGTTGAAGCTTCATCAATCACTTCAATGTATATGACTTTGTCATCCATTATTGCACTTGCGGCTTCCTGATCCATTGGTACCAACTCTCCATTTTGATGTAACGAGACCTGCTATACAAGAAGGACAAGATAAAAGTTTGAGTTGCAATCACCAGTGTTGAAGCTTCATCAATCACTTCAATGTCTATGACTTTGTCGTCCATTATTGCACTTGCGGCTTCCTGATCCATTGGTACCAACTCTCCATTTTGATGTAACAAGACCTGCTATACAAGAAGGACAAGATAAAAGTTTGAGTTGCAATCATGTACTTCGCAACAACTACTGTCTCCAATGCAATGTTACAATGGATACTATCAAAAACTTTACTCGGCCATCCCTCATCAAGAAGTCTTGCTAAGAGGAATGTGTCCAAATCTTTGCAGACAAGCATGGTTCTCGCTATCTGCACCTGAAATAAGCTAAAAAGTTCCACAAACACAGTAATTGGTAGGTAAACAATAATTTTTACTACACGAGTTGGAATGCTCCCTCATGGAGGGAGCGTTGCACATCCTTGAAGAGCTTTCTCTTTGCTGACTCCATTACTGAGGGGTCTGGGATAGGCCAATCCATGTAGTTCCACTCAGCTTACAAAGGTAGCTCTTCCAAGTGGCCACAATTGTGTTTCTTGTTGAGTAGATGGTAGAAATGATCATAGAAAAAGATTCTTGTATCTACAAGGATTTTGTTGCTCCTTTCCTCATATTGTAGCCAACCAATGTGTGCGTGAACCACATTCATAATTCCAATGATGCACTAAACTTGCTCCCACTCCTCATAAGATGAGGGGTACACATCTGCAACCATAGGCGTGGACAGTTTACATAGTTCATTAGACCATTTATGAGAAAATGAAAGATTGACAAGCGATAGATTTACTTACAGTTTTGTCTATGCGAGGGCAATTTTATGTCATCTGGATTCTCAAGCACAAGCTCATTATGCATATATATATGCTGCGCTAGGACTTCCTTAATGGTTGTCCTTCCATTCTCTATCTTGAAGTCTTTTACTCTTCCTTTCCATGATGCCCTAAATGTATTCTTATTGCTTGTCTTTCTTTTCTTCCTTCACTGCATAAGGACCCATGCGCCCTTGTTGATTAGCACTTCAGTCCACTGATTTTGCGCATTGAGAGAGTTGGATACAAGTATAGCAAACACTGATGATCTTGGTCTCCTTGGTCTCCTTGCCCTAGGAATTGAATCATCTATGATGGCATTAGTGGGGCAAAATCGGGATGATATAAAACGAGATTCTCTACCCATCTTTTCAAGAAGGAATGGAGAACAAAAGCCTGAAGCTTTAGAAAATGAAGTGCAACAGAAGGTAGAGGAAATGAAAAGAGCATGAGATATTGTTTAAGGCCATAAGGAAGTTTGAAAGGGGAGGAATTTTCCCTCCTTTGCAAATAGGTGTATTTAATACATGGATTTGAATAGAAGTTTCCCTCCCTACAAAAGTGTAGGTGTGTTTAATGCATTCGGGTGTGAAAAGTGACTATTAAGTGTAGGTGTGTTTAATGCATTCGGGTGTGAAAAGTGACTATTAAGTGTAGGTGTGTTTAATGCATTCGGGTGTGAAAAGTGACTATCAAGTGTAAGTAGAGTACATTTTGACATGAGAAAGAAGAGTTTTTGGATTTAGAAAAAAGAAATAACCTATTTTTTAACGTAACGTTGTCTTCTTCTCCCGATTGGATGCGCTCCTTTTTCTCTCTCTACTAAAAGGCCCTACGAATGACCTCCAAAATGTCCTAATGATTACATAAGGCAATCACTCTCCCACACAAGCATGAATTGGTTTAGCACATTTGCATTTTTCCTTTGCCTGCCATGCACCTTTGGCTACCTTGGATTCACACACACACAACACTATTATACACACACTGTATATATACATACATCATGTTTGTGAGGGGCTCAGATTTCCCCTCACAACATGCCAAACTAGAAATGCACGTTCTCACTTTTGAATGCATGTTCATAAGTTTGCAGGTATCCAACCACACATGTTCATATCTCGGGATGCATGTTCACAATCATACTAGGCCACACATGTTCCTAGGTCTCCACACATGTTCCTAATGCCCCCGTGAGTGCATGCTTATAAACCTCGGAATATCCAAGATCACTAAGGTCACACCTATAAGAATTATATATACCAATCCATGATGCCTCTATATGGCCTAGCTCCCAAGATAGATCTATCTGCAATAAAAATGGATCTAAGTACATATCTAGATCAAATGAAAATCTCTCTAGATCCATATGCATAATCCTCTCTCCTATGAGGTCTCACCTCAACAAAATCGTGGCTATGCTCATGTGCAATGCCTGACGGCCCAACATATGCACTAAACCTAAGTGAATTCTACCAAGCATGCTATGAGAACTAGGAGTAAAGATAGAATCATAGATATCCCCATGAATAGAATACCTAAAAGAGTAGCCTAACTCATCTAGAATCATAGATATCCCCATGAATAGAATACCTAAAAGAGTAGCCTAACTCATCTAGCACTAGGAACTCATGTCTATGCTCCTCATGCACTATCGTATGCCCATGTAACATACCCATCTTCACTAATAAAGAGATGTCCATATAATAGATAAAGAGATGTCCATATAATAGATAAATTTATGAGTTTTTATGGTATAAAAATCAATGATTTTATTATTTGAGTCATTTTTACTTAGAATCTTCAAATTTTGAGCCCAAATTTGGAATCTACGCATGATTTTACCCTAATATTAGATTTTACAGCATCCAAAACGGACACCGAATCAAGCTTATACGCGAATTTCAGTCATTTTAGTTAAAAAGCGACGACGACCTTTAAACCTTAATAAATGCACGACCGCGCGTCCGATTGACGAACGGTCTGAACCCCAACGACCAAGAGAACCTCTCGGACAAAAAAAAATCCCCCCCCGGGCGGTTCGGCACGCAAATTGAGACGGGCACCCCAAATTTGGATACCCCGTCCCAAAATTTAGGCCGTACACACTCACTAGGGCGCCCGTACGATGGCCGCCCAAGAACCAAAGGACGGCCGCCCACTGTATGGTCCACATGTACCCTTACGTGGATACCCATGCTGCCCTAGACCAGATAAGGTACATGCATACCACTCCTTTCCCTGGCAACCGGCACCGTACCTTTCCCCTAGACCCATGCAGGCCACTGATCCATAGCCTTTGATGGTACACCATCCTTTCGTCCTTGCTTTGCTTTGCGCCCGTACCCTCACCCCTTAGCTATATAAACCCCCGAGAGGTGCTCCACAGGTAGCACGCATCTCTGTGCAGCGAATGCCTTATTGTACCGCCGTCCATCCCTGTGTAGCGTACTTGCTGCAGTACAGTTGCCCTTGCAGCCACCCCTCTCACACCCCCTCATTTGCCTCTTTTCAGATAAGCCAATTTTCCTCCATCCCCCTCTTGCTAGGAGACATTGTCCTTAATTCTTCTCCCCCCCCGCGGTGTGAATAGACTTACAGCAGCCCTCACAACCCTCTCCACGTTTTTGGTCTTAAGGACATCTCACAATCCCCCCCCCATTTTGCGTAGACTTATTATAATAAGGGATTTTTGCCTTTAGGAAGGGTTCATATGCTATAGTCTTTTGCTCATATGGTGAGCAAATGATCTCAGAATTGAGATCCGACTGAAGCGTTTCGATCGCGACAGCGAGCCCTACAAGTCAATGTCAAAGATGGCCCCATCCCGAAAACGTCAGAATATTGCCCCGAGAGGAGCACGCAACAACGAAATTAGGGAAGAGGCTCCTGATGCGGCTCCAACCCTCCCTCTTCAAGCTCCTCAAGGAAATGGTGGCCAGGTTAGCTTGGTTATATTTTAAAGAAGTATTTTTTTATTATTAGTGCTAATAAATGTGTATCTTTTCCTTTTAAAATAATGACATAAAATTGTATGAAGTTATGAATTGTGTGATGCTGTATTCAATAAATTTCATTGAAATTGTTATCTTTAAAGAGTTCAAGTTTTCCTGGCTTCAACGCTAACTCCGTTCCATGCTTGTGTAGCCAGGCGGTGTCATTAGCAAAGCTCGGGATTGGCCCAAGGTATCCCTCATACCATTGGGAGAATAAGGTTCGCCGATTGAGGCGAGAGGTTATGATGCTGTCTAGTTCTGAGGGCCCAGGCTAGTGCGGTGAATAATCCCACCCTAGTGTGTAGACATCCCTCTGAGGGGTGGGAGGATCGAGCGATGGAGCTTGAGAGGGCGACAGGCCGGCTTGAGTCCTCGCTAGCGGCGGCGGTCGACGATGAGGTGTATGGTCCCGTAGGGTTTTGCCCAGCATGTAGAGGCTGGAAGGCCGAATTCTAGATCATCGACAGAATAAACATTAGGAAGTGAATGGGGTCTTCTTGGGCCCTTTAATTTGCCCAAGCCTAATCAAGGTGATTAAGGAATAGCCAAATGGGGGGTTGCCATGTGGACTGAAATGTTGGGTTTGTAAGAGAGGTATAAGAGTGGTCAAAGGGTGCACTTTTTTCCCCAAAAGGGGGGGAGGCAATTTTACAATTTTCGAACCTCCATAACTTCTACATACAAGCTCCGATTTGAGCGGAGATTATAGATCCGTGATCTACGCATCAAGAGCTTTCCATAGATATGTTACATGATATGGTTTTATTTGCTAGATTTTAAATTCCATTTTCTCTCCAAAATTCAAATTCGAATAAAGTAGCCATTTTGAAGCTTCTAATTAGAAAATGTTTCTTCTTAAGAGAAAAGGTTTGACTCCTTAAACTGCCAAATAAAAGGGCCCAAGAAGCCTTCCATTGAGGTCCTAATGGGAAAAGAATAAGAGAGCCAGTTTGGCTTGTATGAAATTTGATTCATGTATCAACTTATATATATATATATCTTGTCTTTGGCATGATTGTATTGTGTAAAAGGCCTATTTTAACAAACCTTGTGAAAAGGGTTGTAATTAAGGAACATGTTTATTTATGTCAAACAGTGTGGTAGGATTAATTAGAAAACAAATTGATGCATGAGTAAGGTGGAAAGTGGGAGGATGGAATGCCCCGATGGCACCATCCTACGGCGGATGGGTGGACCCGATTAGTCGGGTAGCTTTCCAACAGATTAAGTAAAGCCCTATGCTAGATAATTAGGTTCTTGGGCAACTCTATTCTAGAAGACTAGGTTAGCGGCTGTGCCTTGCATGGATGAGGAAAAAAGCGTTGCCTCTAGAAATCAAGTCTAGTAGTTGCCCAATTTATGATAAATTACCCTATGGGTGATTTGACTTTTAGAAGATCACACTTTCCCTGTGGGATAAGACTAGGTCTTACCTATGAATCGTATCCTTGAATCTCTACATGGTCAAGGTGTCGATAAATAGGAAATTTTCTCCAAGCTAAGACTTACCGGACTATCTTAAGTGTTTTCCCTATTTTAGAAGGGGGGACCTTACAATTGGTATCAGAGCCACGTTTAGCTCCTAAGAATTACCATTCAAGGACTGTTTTGTAATGAATGTTTTACCTAACATAATGCTAATTAATAAAAACATCTTACTAAAACAAACAAGTTAAAGTGATGTTTGAATGATTGTAGGAAGAGGAAGATGCCTACTCGAAGTTTCTAGTTTTTCAATGCATCTTCGAGACTGCTAGTCATTCCTCGAATTTCGAGTTCCGTGACACCATGGTGCAGATACTAGAGAAGATGTCCCTCCCTTATTTCTCTCGTATTGAAAGAGGATGGAGTAGAGATTTTTGGAGTCATGGGCCGAGATATTTCTTCATCCAAGCAGATCAAATTGGGAACCTAACCACCGACCTTAAGCGGATTCATTGGATTGAAAAGTTGAAGATGATCCGTTTATTTTGGTTCGTCGTCGGTACCCCCAGGGCCGACACCTCTGTGACTATAGATGGGATTCGCATACCTCAGGGTCGCTGGGTGTATGACAGACAAAGTGATGCAGATCTTACCTACTGATAGAGTAGGTAAGATCTTACCTACTGATAGAGTAGCTGTGTTTGGATCTACCCCAATCCAGAGTCTACCACCCTTACCATCAGTTTTTAGAGTCTTAGAAACTACAGCGGAACCCCCATATTTCACCTATGTGGACCGCTCTACCCTTATGTCATAGTCAAGCTTAGGAATTTCCCTTGATAGCAAATAAGACTAATTATATTAGTCTCAGATCTTTGTAATAAAACTCGTCCTTGTAAATATTTGGAAATAAAATAATTTCAATGTTTTACTCTCCAAAAATAAGCGTTGTGCAAATATGAATCTTGTAATCTTAAAATTGTTTTTACTATGATGGCCAGGACGATCACCCTCCACTTCCCAATGCGCTTTACACTGATACCAAGGAGAAGAAGCTCCTGCTCAAAGCAAATGCAACCTCCCTCCTTTAAAGGAGAAGGTTCAAAGGTTGAGAAGGATGCTGAAGTCTGGATTGAGGCGATGGACGATTATTTCTCTGTCTCGCTGGTACTGGAGTAGCAAATCAGTCTATGCTTGCACGGTTTTGCCTCATCAGAGATGCTAAGCTCTGGTGGAAACAGTGGTGTCATGTGACAAGGAGGTCACCGAGCATTCTCAAACATGGAAAGACATCAAGCAAGCAGTGCAAGAAAGATATCTTCCCCCATCCCATGAATCCATAAAGATGAATGAGTTTTTTAGTCTTAGGGCAATGCAACTTAACTCTTGAGGACTACTATTCCAAATTTATCCCTCTTCGAAAGTATGTCCCAGCTATGACTACTTCCCAGCAAGTGGCTCGTTTCTGCCAAGGGCTAAATGAACCCTTAGATTCCCGCCTTGAAGCAATGAGGCCAAGCACATTACAGGATGCTCTCATACGAGCAAAGCCCCTTGTGAAGAAATGAAGACTGACAAACCTAAGCATCAAAAGAGATCTTACCCTGAGGCAAATCCTAAAGATCAACCCTACAAGAAACCCCAACAAAATTTCCCCTACTACAACAAAGGGCGACAAGGCAACTCTTTTGTCCCCTGCTCGTATGCTGCTTCTTCCAGAGACGGCCCTCTATGTTTTGAGTGCAATGAGTCGGGACACTTTAGAGCCAATTGTCCCAAGATGGCAACATCATTTCCCCAAGGTGGCAGAGGAAATCAAGGCCGTGGAACCCCTATCAACCAAGGTGCAAGAGGCGGTGGGCGTGGCAGAGGCTGTGGAGGAGCAATTGCTAGGACCGCCTGTATTATAAGTGAAGAACCGACCTTGGAAATGGCTAAAGAAGAGCATGCCACCATTCATGCGATAGTAGAACACCAAGGTCCGAATAAACAATTTGGTGTAATCCAAACCCCAGCCACTCATCACAGTAAGCCATTTCAGCTTTTGATTGATTGTGGCAGTACCCATTCATTTCTTTCTCCTAGGTGGTTGCAAAAACTAAACTTGAGTCAAAAAACAGCTAGAAGAATGACTGTAGAGTTAGCCAGTGGGAAAGAAGTAGTATCTCGCCACTCTATAGGGAAGCTTGATTTTGAGCTGGGTACTGAGCAAACTCATGGCCACTTTAGAGTCTTGCCATTAGGAATTTATGATGGAATCCTTGGGATGGATTGGTTAATTTGCAAACAAAGCTAGCATTCATTGTAACCAAGGGAGTATCACTTTTGAAAATGAGCATGGCCAAGTAACATCTGTTCAGGGGATAACAAGAAAACCTAAACCTAGGGTAGTCAAGGCAAAACATCTTCTCAAGGGAACACGTAAGGGTCAGCAAGTTTTCTTAGTCAAGCTTAACAAGGCCATTGAACCTAGTATGGAGACAGAACCCTCTTGGCTCTAAGAATTCTCTGACCCTGACAAACTTACAAGACTATCACCTCCTCGAGAAGTCGATCATGAAATCGAGGTGATCCCTGGAGCTCAACCCGTCTCAAAAATGCCCTATAAAATGTCCCTTCCTGAAGCCATCGAACTTAAAGAGCAACTTTCCCAACTCATTGAGTAAGGATTCGTACGCCCCAGTAGCTCTCCTTGGGGGACACCTGTTCTTTTCCAAAAAAAGAAGGACGAAACTCTCCGCCTCTACATAGATTATCGAGGACTAAATCAAGTCACTGTCAAGAATAAGTACCCTATCCCTCGCATATCGACGAACTTCTTGACAGGCTTCATGGGGCCAAAGTCTTCTCAAAAATAGATTTGAGGTCTGGTTACTATATTAGATCAAAGTCAAGGAAGCAGATATACCCAAGACAGCCTTCAATACCCGTTATGGCCACTATGAGTTTACTGTAATGTCATTTGGGTTAACCAATGCCCCTGCAACCTTCAACCGCCTAATGCAAGATATATTCCGTCCTTACTTGGATGAATTTGTGCTTGTTTTCTTTGATGACATCTTAATCTACTCCAAATCAATGGAAGAGCATGAGGAGCATGTACGTAGAGTTTTGCAATTATTGCGCAAACACAAACTCTATGCCAAGAAGAGCAAATGTACCTTCTTTACTCATCAAATTGAGTATCTTGGATTCATCATCTCCAAAGATGGCATTTCAGTAGATCCCGCCAAGGTCAAGGATATTCTGGAGTGGCCACCCCCTAAATCAGTTCGTGAAGTTCGTGGGTTTTTAGGAATCACGGGATGGTATAGGATTTTTATCAAAGATTATGCCTTGGTAGCTGCACCTTTGACGGATCTTCTTAAGAAGGATTGCAAAATAGTGTGGCTGCCAATCCATCAAAACAGTTTTGATCAGCTGAAGGTCATTATTACTTCTGTCCCAGTCCTAAAGCTTTCTGATTTCTCCAAGAAATTTGAAGTGATTACTGATGCTAGTAGTCTAGCACTTGGTGGTGTCTTAGGCCAAGAAGGAATACCAGTCGCTTATACTTCCCGCAAGCTGAAGCAATATGACGCAAATTATGCCACTAATGATTTGGAGCTCTTAGCAGTTGTTCATTGCTTCAAATTATGGAGACATTATCTCTTGGGAGACAAATTCCAGCTTGTAATAACTGACCACAAAAGTCTAAAGTGGATCTTCACCCAGCCTAACCTCATCAACATGTGGCAAAGGAGATGGATTGAAATTTTACAAGAATATGACTTTGACATCAAGTTTTGCCCTGGGAAAGATAATGTGGTGGCAGATGCACTTAGCCCGCAAATCTTTCTTGAGTGCAATTTCAATGCCAAATAATCCCATATACTGGTCAAGGTGGAAGAAGTCTCATCTCATGATCCAGATTATCAGAGAATGATGAAGTTAGTAGAAGAAGGGGGACATTCAGAGAAAGAGAAGAATCTAATCAAGGGATACTCCACTCATGAAGGAAGCCTCTACTTCAATCACAGGCTATGTATCCCTAAGGATCCTGCTTTAAAGAAACTAATCCTCCATGAAGCTCATGGATAGCCCTGGTGCAGGACACCCAAGCTATGCAAAAACATTAAATGCCATAAGAAGGAGCTTTCATTAGGCAGGTTTGAAAAATGATGTGCTTCGGTACTTGAAGCAATGTCTCTCATGCCAAAGGATCAAAGCTGAAAGGGTCAAGATGCCTGGAAAACTTCAACACTTGGATATTCCCCAAATGAAGTAGGAATGCATTAGTATGGATTTTGTCACAAGTCTCCCCATTGTTCAAGGATGATATGACTCCATTCTGGTAGTAGTGGACTTACTTACCAAAGTAGCTCACCTTATACCAGCAAAGAAGACCTTCAAAGCTTCTGATGTTGCTCGAATATTCATCAAGGAAGTCCTCAAACTTAATGTTCTCCCAAAAAGGATAGGAAGTGATCGGGATTTTGACTTCACTTCAAAGTTCTGGCAGTCCTTATTTCAAGACCTAGGAACTCAACTTTGCTTTAGCACAGTTTATCATCCAAAGACTGATGGCCAGACTGAGAGAGTCAATCAAGTAATTAAAGACATTCTCAGAGCATACATTTCAACGACTGAGTCTTCATCTAGGTTGGGCTGTAGATCCAAATGTTTCTCCACATCTTGAAGCATGTCGGGTCTATCCATATTTGTAAATTGTGGTAACCCCACCTTCAGTTCTCCATTGTGAGATATGCCCGAAGAGCTAAGAATAGCTCAGGATCTCCGTATAACTTGGATATGATTGTGGTTCTGATTTCAGAGAATGGAATGGATCTAGAGTAAAATATAGAATCAAACACATTAAAGCAAGAATCTAGTATCCATTAATCATGAGATTAGTTATCAAATGGCTCATCACATGAATATACAAGAGAGAGAGAATCTATAAGTGCATGTAGCAAGAGAAGATGCACAAATAGTCTAAGTGTGTTTAACCTCTCACCAAGAGGATGGCTTTCAAGTTAGCCATGAACTTGACCATGGAAGGCCAAATCTCCATTGATGGAGCCCAAAGGTACAAGATGACCAAAATTAGTAAAAGTGTCAAAAGATCCTACTAATGTAACCCAAGCCCTATTTATATTCACTTTCTCCTTTTGCCCATGGGCCCCTATGTACATGTGGAAATCAAGCTCTATGGCTTCATGACAAACCATCCCTTCCCAAAGATTTTGTCCTCAAAATCATACAAGATATTTACAATTGAATCGCAATCTCAATGTAAACCCATGGGAAGTAGAGAGGTCTTCAAAAATGCGTCTCGAATACATTTGGAATAGGGAAACCAAATGTAGTGAAGCCGACAAACTCCTTCTCCGAAAAAATAGCATGTAGGACTGTTATGGTAGCCATGTTGTTGATGAAGCTTCCCTTGAAATTATTCATGAAACCTCCATAAAAATGAGCTACAAATGATGCGTAGCCGCACCCAAAAGGGTCCCACATATTTGTCATCGAACCAAATGATCTTCCAAGTGTGTTGGAGTAGATTGGTAACCCCAACAATAGATCCAACCAAAGCTGTCTAGAAATTACAGCACACATATAAAACCTCATGATATGCCCATTCTTCACATAATAATCATGCCACTTGATCAAGGAATACTTCCATCAAGTAAACCATGTTGTTGAACATACTCCATTGATTGCCAAGTAGCCTCATCTATGGGCAAGCGCTTCCATTTCACAAGGAATTCATCAATGTTTCGGTTCCTCAAAACCCTTGTCCTCTTGTCCACAATCCTCTCCGGCTCATAGATAATCTCTCTTTCTTCATCCATCGGTGGTAACTCTTCAATATCTTGAGGAAGAGAGCCCACAAACCTCTTAAGGTTGGATACATGAAACACATTATGAATCCTTGTAGAAGGAGGTAGGTCAAGCTTATAAGCCAAATCACCCACTTTCTTGACTACCAAATATGGTCCATAGTATCTATGTGCCAACTTGGAATTGGAAGACCTTTGAGAATATTGTGATGGCTCTTAGAAGGCTTGAGCAACACATAATCACCTTCCTTGAACTCCATTTCACGTCTATGCTCATCCACATTTGCCTTCATGACTTCTTGTGCCTTCTTCATATTATCCTTGCATAATTGAAGAAGCTGTCTCATCCTTTCTTCCTTGGCTAAAGGATTAACCATTTTATCCTCATGGAAGGCAATAAATGGCACATGCACTTGATACCCATAAAGAGCCTCGAAAGGTGACATCCCAATACTCAAATGCTTGCTTGAATTATGACAAAATTCAGCAAGGTAAAGCCATTCATCCCATGATGCTTGCATGTCATGTGACAATAGTGCCTCAAGTACACTTCGAGCCATTTGCTTGTGCACTCTGTTCGAGGGTGATAGGCTGTAGAAGGAGTGATTTGAGTCCCCAAGTTCTCATACAATGTCCTCCAAAAATTGCCCATGAACTTGGTATCTCTATCACAAACTATGTTGAGTGGCAAACCATGTATCTTGAATACATGCTCCATAAATTGCTTGGCAATGTGAGAGGCCCCATAAGTAGTCTTGGAAGCAATAAAATGATCTGATTTGGTGAGTCTATCCACCACCACAAATACTTGATCCCATCCATGCTTCATCTTTGGCAAGCCCGTGATGAAGTCCATGGAAATGTGAGTCCATTTTCCATCTGGAATAGGCAAAGGATGAAATAAACCACTTGGCAATTGGTGACTATCCTTATTCCTTTGGCATGACACACATTCCAAAACAAACTTCTTGACATCCCTCCACAGGCCTTTCCAATAGAAGCTTTTGCTCACTTTGTCAAATGTCTTGAGAACACCAAGATGACCCGAAAGCGGTGAAGAATGCATCTCATGAAGCACCTTGGGAATGTAGGATGAGGTTAGAACCAAATACACCTTATCCTTGTGCCATAGTAGACCATTCCGAAGCTTATAATAAGGAAATTCTTCACCATCTTCTTACTGTAATTTTCTATAAATATGGGCAGTACTCTCATTGACAAGATACTCCTCTTGTATCCCTTTTATCCATTCACTATACACTTCCATAATTGATGTCAAGGTGCAAGCCCACATTCTAGACAATGCGTCTGCTACTACATTGTCCTTTCCCGGAGTATAGGATATCTCAAAGTCATATCCTTGAAGCGTAGCCAACCATCTCTTTTGCTTGGGAGAAAGATTGGGTTAAGAGAGGAAAAATTGCAGCACCCTATGAGCACTTCTCACCTTGAAATGAGCACCATAAAGATAGTGATGCCATTTCTTGATTGCATGAAGTATAGCCAACATCTCTTGTTCATACACATGCAATTCCATCTCCTTCTCGGAAAGCTTCCTACTCTCAAATGCAATGACAGCTTGCTCTTGATACAAAACTGCCCCAAGATCTCTTCCACTTGCATCCGCTCTCACATAGAATGTCTTTGAGAAATCCAGACAAACAAGAATAGGAGCTGATGTAAGTAAAGCCTTGAGCTCATTGAAACTCTTGTCGGCAATGGTATCCCAAAAGAAAGCTTCCCTCTTAAGTAGATCGGTAAGAGGTACCGCAATTGATGCATAGTGGTCCATAAATCTTCTATAGAAAGAAGATAGACCCAAAAATCCTCTCAATTGAGTTGCATTAGTAGGGCCATTCTTTGACGCATGCCACCTTCTTTGGATCAGCCCTAATGCCACTTTCTCCCACCAAGTGTCCAAGGTATTCAACCTCATTCACTCACCACATGAAAAGTGCACTTGGTCTCCTTTTGCAAACAATCTATGCTCCCTCATGACCTCAAAAACTTGCTTCACATGTACCAAATGCTCTTCTTTGCTCTTGCTATAGACCAATATGTCATCAAAGAACACAAGTACAAATTTAAACAAGAAAGGAGCCAACACCCTATTCATGAGTGCTTGGAAGGTGGCCGGGGCATTCGTGAGACCAAAAGGCATAACCATGAAATGAAACAATCCTCTTTCGGTCCTAAATGCCGTCTTCTCTTCATCACCCTCCTTCATCCTTATTTGATGGTATCCCGATCTCAAGTCAATCTTGGTGAAGAGCTTTGCCCCTTTTAGCTCATCAAAAAGATCATCGATGCGAGGTATGGGGTATCTATTCTTGATGGTTACCTTATTCAAATCACGGTAATCTATGCACATACGAAAGGAACCATCCTTCTTCTTCACCAATAGAACGGGAGATGCAAACGGAGATTATGAGGGTTGAATGAGACCAATGGAAACCAATTCTTGCACTTACTTTGACACTTCTTTCCTTTCCACCTTTGACAACCTGTAAGGAGGTTTGTTCACAACCTTTGCATTCAGCTCAAGTACAATGGCATGATTGATTTCCCTCTTTGGTGGCAAACTCTTTAGCACTTGGAAAATGTCCTCATAATCCTTGAGAAGAGTTGCCATATCCTTGTCTATGTGCTATCCATTGCTATCCATCCCTTCTTGAGTGACATGCAACACATACACTGTACCAAGAGTTTTGAGTTTCTTCTTGAGTCTCTTTGGAGTGATCAAAGAAAGCTCTTTTGGTGTATTTCCAGCCAATACCACAAGTTGTCCATCATGTGAAAAGCTCATAACACCTTGTTGAAGGTTCATGTGAAAATCACCAAGAGAAGCCAACCAATCACATCCCATAATCACATCAATGGGCCCCATGTCCAATACTACCAAGTCACCTTCCTAAGCATATGAAGAGGATAAACTCACTCTTGTTGAAGGGCAAAACAATTTGGCTTTTTCATTCTCTCCATTTGCTACTTGTACTTGGAAGGTTATGGGTAGCTCTGTCGGAGATAGTTTGAGAGAGTTGAGGGATTTGGAGTTAACAAAACTATGAGTACTCATTGAATCCACCAAGATATGTGCAACTCTCCCATTAATGGTGCCCACCAACCTCAAGGTGTTCGGACTCTTGCAACCCGCCAAAAGCTCTTGTGAAATGGAACATACATGAGCTGCATTTCCTGCATCTTTTAGCATATTGTCCCTCAAAATGCATGTATGATCCCTTCCACCGGGGTCAAAAGAAAACTCATCCTCTTCTTTGACAAAAGAATGACCCTCCAACAAGTCTTCTTCATGTGTCTCCTCGCTGCAATCTTCAAACTCTTCCACATCATGAGATGACTTGGAATCGTCATCCTCATCCATAATAATCATAGTAGCACCACTTTCTTTGATTTGCAAATGTGCCCGGGTGACCACTTCTCTTTGCATTTAAAACATAGGCCTTTGCTCCTCAATTCCTCAATCTTAGGATCATCCATCCGTTGAGTCTTCTTGAATGGTTGAGGAGGCTTCTTGACAATCCCATTGCTCTTCTTAGCATCATTATGAACTCCACTTGTGGACTGTCCACTTCTAAAAGATGTATGGAATTTGGAAGTGTAAGTGGATGTAGAAGAAGGTAGACTTTTCCCCACATTTGAAGAAGTGTGAAATGGCTTATGAAAAGGTACATTGGGCTGAACCCTCTTACACTTTGGCTCATATAGCTCCGCCACCTCACAGCCTCTTTGATAGTGCTTGGTCTTTGTGCCGAGACATCCACTTTGATGTATGAATCTAGACCGTGCACAAACTTCTTCAATCGCATGCCTTCATTGAGTCCATCCACAAACATAGAGAGCTTCATGAACCTCTTGATGTACTCCCTAATCGACATGCCCTTTTGTGTGAGTTCATACCATTCTTCATGGTATCAGTCAAGAACCAAAGGCGACATAAATGTCATATTCATTTCATGCTTGAGTTCTTCCCAAGTATGTGGCATAACTCCTTCCTTGAGCATATGTCCCCATTGATGTGCATAGTCTTCCAAATGCAAGGATGCAAAATGCACTTTGTCCCTTTCACTCTTCGGATAGAGCTGAAAGTATGTATCCAACTTATTCATCCATTCTTTCAACTCATGTGGGGCTGAACCATCACCCTTGAACCTAGAGAGTGAAATCTTGTCCTTTACATCCTTTGACACAGTTGATGATGCATTCTCATGATGGTGCGAGGGATTGTGCTTTTGAATTTGTACAAAAGATCCAAGGAATTGTGCAAAATCCTTGTACTCCCTCTTGAGGAAATTTGGCATTTCCATCAACCTATCATGAGCTTCTCTTTGTCTTTCAATGAATGACATATGTTCCCAATCAAGCTCAACCACATCATCCATATCATACACCTCCTCTTCAAGCATGGAGAACTGATTTGATTTGGGGTGCAACGGTACTCTCCTCGGATCCCCAAAAATTTGACTCCTCATGTCTAAATGTAGGTGCATGTTGCTTTCCATCCAATTGAGAAGAACTCGCTTGGAATGTAATTGGCTTCATCCCCCGCATAGAAGGCCTCCTAGTATCCACCATGAATCCAAAAGTGACATTCTTGGTGGAATGCTCATGTGTTACCTTGGGAGAAACCTCTTGTACCATGGGTAGCTTGCCTTCCCTACGGCCTTCAAAAGCTGTCCCAAATTGCTTGCTTTCATGTAAAGCACCATGACCACTATCATAGGAAGGTTGGCTCATTGGCCGAGCGACCCTCTCTTCCAAAACTTCCATCCTTGTAGCCATAGTGTTAAGCCTACCATTGACTTCCACCCTTGTAGCCATCGTGTCCATCTTAGCATTCATTTCCATCAACATTTGCATGATCGAATCGATGGGGATGTCATGCGAAGATTGTGGGGTGTGCTTATAGGCACTTCCGACATTCAACTCCTCATTCCCTTCTCTTGAAGTATGCCCAAAAGTATCCCCTTCTCTTGAAGTGTTCCCAAGAGTATCCTCTGGAGCATCCAAAATTCCTTGTTCCATCATTGCCTCTTCACCCTCCTCTACCTCGTCGGAAGCCAAAGTGTTGCACCTCGGTCGCCCTTTTGGCTTCGGCCCCATGGAAACCTTCGGTTTCAAAAATTTGGCTCTAAATTGAGGTAGGGATGTCCGATTGAAGTGATCTAAAGCTTGTTGGAGAGCTAATGAAGTGTACTAGACCACTATGCAAAGACCCGTAAGAGATGAGGTATGCTACTATTCTCTGTTTTAGTGTTTATAGGGTTATAGGCTGAAACAATATTTTGGGTACAACTTGAGCTAGAGATATCCAAATGTAAAACTTTTTGGCTCAAATGGAAGCCTTCGATGAGTACTACAAGCCTATGTAATTGGATCTAGAAGACCTTCAAACCCCTATGAGACTGAATTAGGGTTTACTGTTTCTGCAAAAATCCTAAATTCTACCCTAAAGAGATATCAAAATGCGGAGATTAAGGGCTCATTGGGTAGCTCTAAGGAAGCACTAAGAGCTCATATGGTCCCTTTTAATTCAGTCCAAAAGGGTTGGGACTGAATTAGGGTTTTTGTGAATCTGTAGATGCTTGCCAAAGTGACCCTTTTTGTGTTTGCTCCCAAACCAATGTCAACACCTTTCGTACCTCATTGGCATCCCAAGGTCTGCAAATTATGCTCCACAAGCTTCAATTGTCCATGTATGACCAAAAATTTGAGAAAATTTTGACATAGTCTCCCTTGTTTTAAGAGCTAAATCTCAATTTTTCTTAAGTAGCAATGCAAGAATCCATAATCCTCTTATCAATTCCCATCCATTACATAGCATGTGCCTCAACTTGCATCACCGAAAGGCATACAAATTCCTTGCAATTCCAAGCATTCACCATACGTTTCCCATGGCATAATGCAAGATCAATTCCCATGAGATGTCCATATTAAGGCGCCACTGCCATGTACATAAACCAAGAGGATGATTGTGCGAAGAAGATCATCATGGTGTAGCGCGTTGAAGCTTGTCGATCTCCCGGCCAAGCTCTTCTCACTCCCATACCTAGTCCAAACCAAGGCACGGGTTGAGGCCAAGTCTTCACCTCCACACCTAATCCTCCACCGTACCGATTTACCACGGCACTCACGGCACGGTGGATTCAAGCCATGCTCTCCTGCCCCCGGGCCTCTCCGCCAACACCCGGGGTACCCTCACCAACATATCTAGTTTCTAGAAATTGAAGTGAGTGCAAACAATTGTGAGGTGCATATAGCTTGAATATGAAAATGAGGCGGATCACTTACAAGGATGTGGCATGACTCATGCCCATTACAATATGCTCATAAACCATTATGCATGAACTCATGCTTATCCACATAGCTCCAAATGTCCGCCATGCATCTAAAGATCCAACATCAATCAATAAGCACAAGTGAGGTAATACCATATACCAATGACATCAATATCCAATTGGTATCACTCCCATAAGCATTGCTTATGAGTAATTGGCATCAAATGGCATTCAAGGGCATCAACTTACATTTGAATGTAGCATTACCAATTGATTCCAATCACACATCAAGCTCTTCCAATGCTCAATAGCATCATACCAATGCATAAAAGCATCATGTCCATAGCAAAAACCTTATCATTATTACCCAACATCCACTCCATGCATGTGGCTCAATCAATGCATCTAAGCATATGCATTCCTTCATCCATTTATGCATGGATTCATCAAAGAATCTTGCATTTGTCTCACAAATGGCCACATGACATCCAAATGGGTGTGATTAAAGAAAGATGTGAGCAATAAGCTTTCTATGCATCCCCATTAGAGCATGTAATCACTTTCCAATGGATCATGAGTTATGTAGGAATGTTAAAATTCTATAAATTAGGGTTTTCTTTCATGAATAACCCCAATTTGTCCATAGCATGAGGATTAATCACCAATGCTTGAGAAAATGGCCATAGTAACTCACCAATGGTATTCCGATAGCTTTAATGGTTGAATTGTTGCTTGATAGAGCCTCCAATGGATCCAAATCTTGAAGATTTTTTTTTTTTTGCAATTTTTGAGGGCTACTCAAACCTCCTCTTCTCCCTCTCCAATAGCAATGAAGAACTACAAGTACCAAAAGCTTTACTACCGGATGTTGAACCTATATAGCTCATTCACAAATTGTTGCCGCATCATTTGTTACAATAGTTTGTCCAAATGATTGATCACCATCTTGTTCATCCTGTTAGGGCCAAGCGATGAGCGGGTGATCTGCGAGAGCTCCTTGCACGCATTGATGAATGGAATGGTTTCTTGGGGGGTTTCTTGGACGCACGCTGCCTGTAACTTTGCTGCCTCTCTCTTTCTCTTCTTAGGGCGATGACTCCTTGTGTTGTTTGATGGAAATGGGAATCGCTTCATCAAGGCCCTCTAGAGTCCATGGCCTTCTTCCTTTTGTGCATGTACCGCTTGCTGCAACCTTCATATGTTGACCAAGGCGCTGCGCTGAGCATCGTGCTGGCTCCATCAATATCTCATTTCCAACGCTAAGCTCCGGAAGTCAGACTGCTTTTGTAAAGCTCGAAAACAGGCGATAGATTCTCATCCGCGTACGGTTTTGCTTTAGGCAACACAGAAAAAACCAAGCAAAGGTTCTCAGAGGAGGAGGATGGACAATGGTGAGCTATGTGAGAGAGATTAGGGTTTGGAGCAAAGGACAATGGTGAGCTATGTGAGAGAGATTAGGGTTTGGAGCAAAGGGAGAGAAAGGGGAAATAAATTTTCAGAAATTTTCAGAAAAATGCATGTAAATTGGTACTCTATGTGTTCCTCTCCTCAAGATCAACAAAAGTCCTAGTAAATGGGAGCAAAATGGGGGAAAGATGAGAAGTAATGGCTATGGAAAGCTTGGAGTAGAAGCACAAAAAGATAAACTGGGTGTCCAAATTAGGTCCAATTGAGCTAAATCTCCATGAAATCACATAAAATGATGCCTCCACTCCACTAATCTCAAAAGACTAAGTAGAAATTAAGCAAGATTAAGCACAAACTCCAAGAAATCAAGAGAAAATTCAGAAAATTATCAAGAAAATGACTAATCTCATGCCCAAAACCTTGATAATGGATCAAAATCAAGGCTCTGATACCAAATCTCATGCCCAAAACCTTGACAATGGATCAAAATCAAGGCTCTGATACCAAATGGAATGGATCTAGAGTAAAATATAGAATCAAACACATCAAAGCAAGAATCTATATCCATTAATCATGAGATTAGTTATCAAATGGCTCATCACATGAATATACAAGAGAGAGAGAATCTATAAGTGCATGTAGCAAGAGAAGATGCATAAAAAAACTAAGTGTGTTTAACCTCTCACCAAGAGGATGGCTTTCAAGTTAGCCATGAACTTGACCATGGAAGGCCAAATCTCCATTGATGGAGCCCAAAGGTACAAGATGACCAAAATTAGTAAAAGTGTCAAAAGATCTTACCAATGTACCCCAAGCCCGATTTATAGTCACTTTCTCCTTTTGCCCATGGGCCTCTATGTACATGTGGAAATCAAGCTCTATGGCTTCATGATAGAGAAGGACATGAAATCCATTAGTTTGGACACATTCAACGGTACTTTTTGAGATATCGGCCCTTGACTAGGGACTGGTAAAGATGGAATCACTTCCTCTTCGATGGGGTCAGGCATTCCCTCACTAAACATTCTTTTAAGCAAGAAGGGTGTCTGCCCACTTCCTGATGTCCTATCCTCACTTTCTTCCCAGATGATACTAGGTATAGCTAACGGTTTATGGCTCTTGTGAGGCTGAACTTGTGTAGGAAACACTGTGTCTGGGATCTTGATTTTTCTAGGTTCTGGCACCAGTTCTCTTTGTGTTTCCTCCACCAAACCCCTTAAGTGTTGCACTCGTTCAATCTTCCCAAATGATACTAGGTATAGCTAACGGTTTATGGCTCCTATGAGGCTGAACTTGTGTAGGAAACACTGTGTCTGGGATCTTGATTTTTCTAAGTTTTGGCTCCAGTTCTCTTTGTGTTTCTTCCACCAAACCCCTTAAGTGTTGCACTCGTTCAATCTCCTCTACTGGGTTTGGGTAAGTACCAATCTTTTTCTTGAGGGTTTTTGGCCCACATGGCTTGTCTTTGAGAGTCTCAATCAGTCTGGGTAGCCGAGAGGGCATTAGCTGACTTGGTTTGTGGGCAGGAGGAGTTTCCTTTTGTTTCCCCCGATTTATGTCTTTGCTTGATTCTCCTTCATTACGCTCCCTAGTGTGTTCCTCCCTTGAAGTAGTGGCTTTGGTCTCCATGGTTTCTATTGAATCAGAATCATCTTCAGGATCATTTATATACACAAGGTCATCTCCTGTCCCTATATTAGTCTTTGAACTAGGTTTGGAGCTTGTGGCATTAAGCGATCTCTTCCATCGCATTTTCTTTTTCTTTGCTCAAGCAATTGATGCAGTATCCCTCTCTCAAGAATGTAGTTTTGATTTTGAAGCATTGACCGTGTGACTACATTTGCGGGTACAACAGGTGTGGTTCCTAGTGCCTCATTGGTGACCTCAACCAAATTCAATGGCGTAATCTTGGGTGCACTTGGATTATGTGTACATTGAGCAATCAAATGATCTATGCCACAACGATTACATGTAAGTACCAGCATTCCCGACGTGCTCTCTTGATTTGGTTGCATTTGAGTAGCGATCTTCTGTAGCCTATGAGGGCACTTCGCTACATGATGCGGTCCACCACAATCGTAGCATTGAAGAGGTGGTCTCTTGGCAAAGGTATTAAGGTTTTGCTCTCTTGTGGTGAGAGCAACTACTTGATATACAGGCTTGACTTGCCCAAAACGATCCTCCATGTAGTACTAGGGAGTCATTTCAAACGTATCAATCCCATATGGAATAGTGGGGTCTATATCCTCTTCATAATCCCCACACGCACTATGTGACTCATAACCCATCTGGATTATAGGGGTAACCCTCGGATGTGGAGGTTGTGGTCCTAGCACTGGTGGTGGTAATGGCACAGACTGGACTAAACTTGGGTTCCTTGGAACTATGTGTTGTGAGACGGTTGCGACAGGTGGTGCATGCATCAGTGCGGGTACTTGAGGTGTGTTTGACCGGGCTAGTGATGCCTGATTTGCTAACATATGCTTAAGTACTAGGAATTCCTTAGATTGATGGCCATACTTACCTTATGTATTACAAGTCCCATTGAATTTAACTCTGAAAGTGGGACATTCACTCGTGCTATGTGGTCCTAAGCCTACTGAACACCATTGTTGCTCTCTTCTTGGGTACATATGGCTATTTTGAGGAGCTCGATTACCCCTAAAGTATTCTTGGAGAGCCTTAGTAAGGTCAGCTACTATAGACATTTCAGATATCTTGAGCTCCTTGGCAATAGGTTTTACAATCATTGGCTTGTGCCCAGATACTTGCGAGCTAATAGACTTTGTCTCCAAAGACACCTTTTTACCTGCAATCATCAAGTTGTCTTCTAACTGGATTGCATTGGCAGTGAGACTGCTTCCCACATTGTAAGACCTCTTATAACTAGGCCATTGTATATGTCCTCATGGTGCAATCCTCAGATGAATCTATCAAGAAGTTGGTTATTATTGAAGCGCTCATCATTGGGAGTACAGCGAGAATTTAGATGCTTTAGTCGACTAATAAAGTCTCTCACTTACTCTCCTTCCTCGCGTTCAGCTTTTTGGAGTTGAGATGGTACACCCCAAAGCACACCCTCACATATGTATTCTTTCAAGAACAATCTCTTGAGAGTGGGATAGTGAGTATGCTCTTCAACCCTTAAAGTTCGATACCAATCTCCGGCACTCAAGGTTAAGCCTAAGGCTTTACACTTATGTAGCTCATTGTTGTGCTCTTCCAAGGAATCACACACGTGTTCAAAAACTTCAATGTGATTCCTAACATCTTCGTCACCCATTGAAGTTTTGAGTGAGCTTGGCAACTTGTACTGCCTTGCTTCCACTGCATGACTACTTCTTGGCCATATACCATCTTGAATGGTGTGCAATTAATAGCCACTTACAATGACTATCAGACAAACCCATTCTGAGTGCTCAATAGGGTATATGAATCCACATTTTATAAGCTTTTCAATTTCCTCTTGTACAATCTTTGCATACTTAGGATTCATTGGGTAGGGACGTTGCTGGACTGATTTAGCAGTGCTAATCATTGGAATTGTGTGTTGCACCACCACAGAGGGTAGAACACCCTTCATATCATGGTATGTCTAAGAAAATATGTCCTTGAATTCTTTAAGAAGCATCTTAAGTGTAGCTTCTTCCGTCTTGGTGAGGTCTTGAGTAATAAAAACTGGTTTATACTCCTCACTTGGATCTACTAGTTCTATCTCCTTAACTACCGTCGGGCCATCGTAGACACTGCTACTCCCATTGGGTGGTAGGCATTCGTTGGGCTTTTGTGTAGACGACTTTACGTTCCCCTGTGGTAAAAGATTTGAAATGCTCGGGTGCAGGGTGTAAGTCTACCGGTTCTTGTTGTGCCATGCTTTTTTCTTTAAATTTCGCTTCTTTTGTTGTTGAGCTAACTATCGGTTTTGATGCCTTCTCGTTGTTGCAGTATGACTTAATTTTGGCTTCTCTTTGATTTCTAATTGGGTGATGTCATCAGGTTGCAGACTACACCACATGACACTTTGGAGGTATTCTCCCCAATTATCCACTAACTTCCTATGAGCGTCATATGCTCCTACATAACTAAGCCATTCTGTAATGGATCTCTCTTTGTTTATTCTAGCTCGTACATTAGCTCAATAGCGTTGTCGCTTATGTCTCATCTTTGTCTTACCTAGTTTCTTATTTTTGTTTATATCATTCAGACTCACTTGATCGATCTTCACTTGTGTCCCCCTCACTCTCGGATGGAACTGCAAGAGGTTACTGTCCTAGGCCTTGAGCACGTGGCTTCCACACTTGGGTGAATATTCAATTCATATCCCCTATCAGGCTCAGAGTCAGTTTCTTCTTTGTTAAGATTCAGACTACTCGAAATCGCATTGCTCAGAGTCTTTGCTACTTTCAGTGTCACGGGAGTTTGCCATCAGAAGTCAAGTGCATAACACCTATCATGTTACTGGCACTAATGGTGGCATATCTTGCCCCTCAGGTGCTACCCAACTTATGACTCTATTTCCCCATGTGTCTATGGTTGCCACTAGGTGTACCCAATCTACGTTATCTGACTCAATCATGCCCGGTAGGACATCCATATAAGGAGAATCTTCCCCATCATCAGTCTCTTTTTTGCATCTATAGCAATACTTTAATGAGGCTGAGTGAATAGTGGTATCCGATCGATTTATCAATGATAACCTTGCTTCCTAAAGGATGCGCACGACCATTCTCAAGATCAACTCGAATGACAGAGTCCTGGAATTGTAAGTAGACATGGTTTTTCGACCAGTCATGCACCATTTGTGCTTCCCTCATGAAAGAACGTCCTAAGATCATTTGATATGACATAGGATGCTTAGAGAAATCCATTACAATGAAGGTATGCCTTACCTTGTATCCCAGAACCTTGATCTTAAGGTCTCTTAGCATTCCAATAGGTTTAGCTATAGTTCCATTTGCCATCTTAACTACTATGTGACTTCTAGGTGAAGTCTTTCCATAGATTCCCAGTAGTTTTTAGTCACAATGCTCACTCCAGCACCACCATCAAGGATTCCCTTTAGAGTTAATCCCTTGGTAGTTAATGGGGAGGGTTGCATTAGATTTGTCACCTTCAAAGTACCGTCCCAACTTGTTAACAAGTATTTCAACGACCGAGTCTTCATCTAGGTTGGGCTGTAGATCCAAATGTTCCTCCACATCTTGAAGCGTGTCGGGTCTATCCATATTTGCAAATTATGGTAACCCCACCTTCAGTTCTCCATTGAGAAATGCCCGAAGAGCAGAGAATAGCTCAAGATCTCCATATACCTTGGATATGATCGTGGTTCTGATTTCAGAGGACATGAAATCCATTAGTTTGGACACATTCAACAGTACTTTTTGAGATATCGGCCCTTGACTAGGGACTGGTAAAGATGGAATCACTTCCTCTTCGATGGGGTCAGGCATTCCCTCACTAAACTTTCTTTCAAGCAAGAAGGGTGTCTGGCCACTTCTTGATGTCCTATCCTCACTTTCTTCCCGAATGATACTAGGTATAGCTAACGGTTTATGGATCCTGTGAGGCTGAACTAGTGTAGGAAACACTGTGTCTGGGATCTTGATTTTTCTAAGTTCTGGCTCTAGTTCTCTTTGTGTTTCTTCCACCAAACCCCTTAAGTGCTGCGCACTCGTTCAATCTCCTCTACTGGGTTTGGGTAAGTGTTTATTGTTGCATGAGCAAAGCAATTTTTCTCCATTCCTAGGTCTGACATTTCACAATGACACTCACTCTGACAAACTAGCACAGTTTCATCTTACTCTAAATTTCACTATAACTCTACACACATGTCTCACACAACACAGCTGCACTTACACCACTCTCAATACACAGAATACAGAATGAAATAACTAGAAGAGATGAAGCACAAAATCTGTCAACTATATTATCATTACAAAATCTGCCATAACTACACATAAATCCACCAAGAACCATATTCGTGTACCACTGAACAAAACGGCTCCGGCTATATATACTTCCCACGACTCTCTACCTTCCAAGATCCCAAAGCTAACCAACTTCCAAAAATACTAAAAATCCATACATATAATTTGAAAAATAATCCACTACCCCAAACAGTAACTCCCAATCTTTTTCTTGAGGGTTTTTGGCCCACGTGGCTTGACTTTGAGAGTCTCAGTGTTAGTCTGGGTAGCTGAGAGGGCATTAGCTGACTTGGTTGTGGGGCAAGAGGAGTTTCCTTTTGTTTCCCCCGATTTTATGTCTTTGTTTGATTCTCCTTCCTCGTTGCGCTCCCAAGTGGGTTCCTCCCTTAAAGTAGTGGCTTTGCTCTGCATGGTTTCTATTGAATCAGAATCATCTTCAGGATCATTCATATACACAGGGTCGTCTCCTGTCCCTATATTAGTCTTTGAACTAGGTTTGGAGCTTGTAGCATTAAGCGATTTTTTCCATCGCGTTTTCTTTTTCTTTGCTCGAGCAATTGATGCAGTATCCCTCTCTTCAAGAATGTAGTTTTGATTTTGAAGCATTGATCGTGTGACTACATTTGCGGGTACAACAGGTGTGGTCCTAGTGCCTCATTGGTGACCTCAACCAAATTCAATGGCGTAATCTTGGGTGCACTTGGATTATGTGGACATTGAGCAATCAAATGATCTATGCCACAACGATTACATGTAAATACCGGCATTCTCGATGTGCTCCCTTGATTTGGTTGCATTTGAGTAGCATTCTTCTGTAGCCTATTGGGGTGGCAAAGGTATTAAGGCTTTGCCCTCTCGTGGCGAGAGCAACCGCTTGATATACAGGCTTGACTTATCCAAAATGATCCTCCATGTAATACTCGGGAGTCATTTCAAACGTATCAATCCCATATGGAACAGTGGGGTCTATATCCTCTTCATAATCCCCACACGCACTATGTGACTCACAACCCATCTGGTTTATAGGGGTAACCCTCGGCGGATACAAAGGTTGTTGTCCTAGCACTGGCGGTGGAAACGGCACAGACTAGACTAAATTTGGATTCCTTAGAACTATGTGTTGTGAGTGACGGTTGCTCGACAAGTGGTGCACGCATCAGTGCGGGTACTTGAGGTGTGTTTGACCAGGCTAGTGATGCTTGATTTGCTAACATACGCTTAAGTACTAGGCAATCCTTAGATTGATGGCCATACTTACCACATGTATTGCAAGTCCCATTGAATTTAACTCTGAATGTGAGACATTCACTCGTGCTATGTGGTCCTAAGCAAACCGAACACCATTGTTGCTCTCTTCTTGGGTACATATGACTATTTTGAGGAGCTCAATTACCCCCTAAAGTATTCTTGGAGAGCCTTAGTAAGGTCAGCTAAAGACATTTCGGATATCTTGGGCTCCTTGTTGCCAATAGGTTTTACAATCATCGGCTCGTGCCCAGATACTTGCGAACTAATAGACTGTCTCTGAAGACACCTTTTTACCTACAATCATCAAGTTGTCTTCTAACTCGATTGCATTGGCAGTGACTGCTTCCCACGCCGTAAGACCTCTAATGACTAGGTCATTGTATATGTCCTCATAGGGTAATCCTCGGATGAATCTATCAAGAAGTTGGTTGTTATTGAAGCGCTCATTATCAGGAGTACAGCAAGAATTTAGATGCTTTAGTTGACTAATAAAGTCTCTCATCTCACTGACTCTCCTTCCTCGCGTTCGGCTTTTTGGAGTTGAGATGCTACACCCCAAAGCACACCCTCACGTATGTATCTGAGGGCCACGGCCCACGGGAGCTCCGGATAGACAAACACTGTGCTTTAAAGCACACTAGGACCGCTTGAACGATACGCTCGTCTTGAGCTATCACACGCCTTAGTCCACTTTTGACCATAAGTAAGGGGGTAAAAACGGTTTGAAAACAAGACAAAAACAAGTAAAAACGGGGTGCGAAACACCTGAGAAACCACTTGTGTGGGCTTCAAGGGTAGTTACCAATGCTCGTAGGATACCCACGTCACATGCATCTACGCTCTGGTCAAGTGCTAGAGTCTGAGCAAGTAAAAGCGTTTCACTTTACGCCCCCAGGCTCACACCATCCCTCCACGTTAGCATCTTGGCCTTCAGTTGGAACCTAAGGAAGTGCAACCCAAGATCCACGAATAGACTCGTCCTTTGACTCTGAAGTCATGGAAGGGCATCCTACCCAAAACTTTGAGGAAGCAAGCCAAAACGTGCTAGTTTGGGCCCCACAACCTGGATCTAGCATGTTTAGTCGTCTAATAGAGACTTTTAGTAGAGCTACGCGCTCTGAACCTAGACAAGTGAAGTAAACAAAGGAGGTGGGGAAGTAGATTCGCCATTCACATCTCATGTAGACCCTGCCCACCCAAAGAGTGTCCATGTGGATATTCTACCCACTTCATTTAATGAAGGCCCTACTGAGCTACCACCTTCTAATGCTCTTCCTAAAGTAGAGGCCCCTAGAAGTCAAACCACAAGAAGTGACATTGCGTCCACTTCAAGAGAACCTTTTGGCACGCCAAGTTTAGATGGGATATTTCTCAATGAAAATTAGAAATATGACCTACACACGGAGACTCTGACTAACCTATACATGGGTTACACATACCATGTAGGTTGGTTAGAAGTCATATGATCTACATCTAGTGCCACCAATCTAGATGAACAACAACAAATGATATGTGAAGTTATCCATAGAATTATCCAATTCAAGAGGCAGAATAGGGGAGTGAACCTAGTTTCAACTAGCCCTATGAGATTTTTGAATATGGGCAAGGCTAATCAACCAACCCTGACGCAATTGGAGACTCCCTCAATGAGTCCCGTAGATCCTTCGTATGTTGTTTCGCCTGGAGTCTCAATGTGCAGGTTGAGCCCACGAGCAGTAACTTTAGCTTTCCAACTTTGGCTCAACTTTCCATTAGGGAATCCACAATGCCTACTCCGATGATGAGCATGACGGAAAGTGCACCCGTTACCACTGTAGTTAGTACAACACCGCTACCTAGTGGTACAGTACCTACAATAGTGCGTACCAGTGCACATCATCCATATGTACATATCGCTACTCATGCTCATGTAGCTCCTATGCCTCCTGTTATGCCAATGGCGTATGCTCCACGAATGCCTTATCAGAACCCTTATCCAAGAGGAGCTATGCCTAGTTACATATCATATTCTGCATAAGCTGCATACATACCAAGACCAATGTCAACTCCTGTCAACCAAGCCATCCCAGAAGTGCCTCCATGAGCTATGCCTGCTCACTTACGTGATCTAGCAGCATTTGCTCAAACGATCACACGATCTATTGCGAAAAACAGAGAGAGAGAGAGAGAGAGAGAGAGAGAGAGAGAGAGAGAGAGAGAGAGAGAGAGAGAGAGAGAAAGATTGGTTGTATGCAACCGGCCCGTGTTTTTGCATGCGACCATGTTGGGAGAGAGAGAGAGAGAGAGAGAGAGAGAGAGAGAGAGAGAGAGAGATTGGTTATTTAGCCTAGCTCACATCTGCATGCGATCGTGTTGGCCAAGAGAGAGATAGAGATATTGGTTGTTTGGCCTAGCTCACGTGTTGAAAGTGTTTTTAAATTTTTTATGAATGATTTAGATTTGTGAATAGTTTGAGGGTTTTTGAAATTGTGTGTGTGTGTGTGTGTGTGTGTGTGAGAGAGAGAGAGAGAGAGAGAGAGAGATAGAGACAGAGAGAGAGAGAGAGAGTTTTGTGGGGGTGTGTGTGTGTGTGTGTGTGCAATGAAAGTGTGTGTAAAGCATATTGTGGAATATGAAAGCAGCATAGAAGGTCCAAATGAAGTGTTCTCACAACCAATGTTGTCTACAAGGAGGTTTTTCAAATGGCATGCAGAAGAATGTAAATGTAAATGGTAGCTTACAAATGTTAGAGGCTACATTTATACATATCTTTGTACAATGAAGTAAGCATTTGAACGAGGAATGTTTGCAAAGATGTGCCAAGTGTAATCTTTGTTTGCTTCTAGATTGCTTTTATGTATAGTGCCATTATATTATCCCTTGCTTGGCTCAAGCTATTGAGCACACACACACACACACACATATATATATGTATATATATGTATATATATGTATATATATATATAGAGAGAGAGAGAGAGAGAGAGATATTTGATATCAGGGGTATATTTCTTTAGGATGGATGTGGCAGGAGATAATTTTCGTTCATCTATGGTGATGGACAAGATATTGAAGGTAGATTTTTTGGACGTTTGCTGTAATATAGGTATTATTGTTTTCCAAGATCTATTTAATATTCATGGGCTGAATTGTAGACCCTCCATTTTGGGAAGGACAAGCAACAACATCTCTAATTATCGAACTGTTAGTAGAGAGCACTTGTGTTTTACGGTATATATATATATATATATAAACTTCCTTTAATTCTCTCATGTCATTATATGAAAAGAGAATAGAGGAATTGCAACTCTCTCTCTTGTTTGTATGAGCATTGCCCAAGGAATGGAATCCAACTGGGTCACTGTGGCATTATCTTGGGAGAACATGTGGGCCAATACGATGATACCATGTGACATTTCCACATGTGGCCACATGGTACAATCTTATGATGCCATGTGACATAATCTACATTGCCACTTGGCATGATATTCTACTCAACTGCATGCGGTACAATCTTGTTACATGACATTTTGATAAAACGTGTACAAATTTTTATGTTGAGGGGCAAAGCGAGAATTCTCTCCATTTTTGTATTTTTGGGAGAGGAAAGAATTCTCTCCATATTTGTATTTTTATGTTGAGGGAAG